>NW_024423344.1:64686687-64839110 GCF_017311325.1 Ursus maritimus
GGGAGACGAGGACTTCAAAACGTAACCCAGCCACATCTGCTTGCTCTCGCAGGGAGCCAGAGAGGGGTAGAGTCCTCTCTGAAATGCTTCCTTTTCCTCCACAAGTAACTGAAAGTTTACCGCCACTGCTGAGCAGGAGGGTGAACTATAATTTTTTCCAGTGAATATCGAGCAAATGTATGACCCGCACCCATTCAAAAAATGAGGTTAACCTTGAAGACCTTATGCCAAGTGAAATAAAAGCCAGGCTCCCAAGGGTAAATCCTGTGTGATTCCACTCACATGAGGCACCTAGGCAGGCAGTGTCGTGGAGAAGGAGGTAGAATGGGGGTTGCCAGGGGCTGGGGGCAGGGCATGAGGAACTGGTCTAATGGGGACAGAGTTTAAGCTTTTCAAGATGAAGAGCTCTGGAGACGGACGGTGGTGATGGTTGCACACTGATGTGAATGTACTCAAGGCCCCTGAGCTGTACACTCAACAATGGTAAATGGGGTCAATTTTAAGTGATGTGTATTTTACCGCAATTAAAAAATTAAAATTCATTAACTTAGGGGCACCTGGGTGGCTCAGTCAGTTAAGCATCTGCCTTCGACTCAGGTCATGATGTCAGGGTCCTGGGATCGAGCCCCACGTCAGGTACCCCACTCAGTGGGGAGTCTGTTTCTCCCTCTCCTTCCGCCCCTCCCCCCACTCATGCTCATGCTCTGACACACTCTCTCTCAAATGAATAAATTAAAAAATCTTACAAAAATAAAAATAAAAATTCATTAATTTAAAAAACAAAATGGGGGTGCCTGACTGGCTCCATCATAGAGGATATAACTCTTGATTGCAGGGTTGTGAGTTCAAGTCCCACAGGGGGTGTAAAGATTACTTAAATATTTTAAAAAAATTAAAAATCTTTTTAAAAATAAATAAATATAAAAAACAAGATGATTACCTTTGAAGATTGGGGGGGGGGAAGAGCCACCAACCAAAAATTCTAAACCTACAGAAATACTTTAAGATAACTAAGAAATAGAAACATTTCCAGACTAACATAAAAATTTTAAAATTAACTGGATTTTGAAAATCAAGTATCAGTCATGTTTTCAGCATAAATCCCGGGGAAAGGAAGCCAGACAGTCATGCTGTGCGCTGACCTTCCAAGAAGGAAACACCACAACCACCACTGCCCGGCCATCGTTCCCTTCACCGTCTCTCGGGACGGTGATTCCCCAACTTTCCTGATGAATCCTGGGGCACAGATTAAATATACAGATTTCCAGGGCATCTCTTCATTGTGAGGGAGTAGGTCTGGGATTACACCCAGGTTCTGGGTTTTTATTAAGCACCACAATGACTCACAACAGAATCCAGTGACCCGCAGCCTGGCATATGTCCTGCTCACCCGTGATGGGCTCGGCAAGGACGCTGAACAGGTCCGTCGCCCAGCAGACACTCACCCAACCCCATAGTGTACACAGAGCTCCCTGCTTTTAAATGCCGTGCGCCGACAGCTGCTCTGTGGCCAAGTTACTGATAGCCGGCCCGCCCCACCTCTGCCATAAGCAAGTACATAACTGCACAGAATTACATGTCTGGGCACCAGATAACAGGCAGTGCAAGACAGATTCCTGAGGGAAGGGACACTCAAGAGGTCGACGCTACCGCTGTCTTGGCTCCCAGCCAGCAGACCATTTTCCACCTGCGGCCAAGAGCTGGATGAAGCCCATTCGGGCCAGCAGCCCCCATGGAGCTGAGGCAGAGGTGAGGCTGGGGTCCACCGAAGCAGCTGGCATCTCCGAGGATGAATGAAAGGGTCCTCCAAGTCCTGGGGCGAGGACGGGGTGCAGCTGTAAAGGTCTTAGCTGAGGGATGGGCTACAAAGGCCCAGGTCAACACGGCCTAAGGCTCACCAGAGAGCTGGTATGAGGAGTAACAAGCAGGGCAAAGGGGCCCTGAAGGTTAAGTTAGGGCCCTGGAGTTCTTGCCCAGGAAGAATGGAAAAACCTTACTAAATAAATGATTAACAAGGCTGGGATACAGCTGAGACACCAGGAAGACCATACCTTAGCATTAAAGACCACTCTCTGGAGCAGGGATTCTCAGCTGCGCCAATTTTTCCCCCACCTCCCAGGGGACATCTGGCGATGTCTGGAGACATTACTGGTTGTTATAACTAGAAAGATGCTACTGGCATGGAGTGGGTTGAGGCCACAGTTGCTGGTCACATCCTACAATGCATGGGAGGCGGGGGAGGTCCCCACCATCTCCCCTGCCCCGGAACAAAGCATCACATGTCCTAAACGCTGGTAGTGCGGAGGCTGAGAATCTCTTCTCTAAATCAGATTTGCTCTAGGCTCATCCCAGAAGAGATTAATACCCAGGCCTAACAAGTTCCCGCAAAGGACACAGAGCTTGAAGGTTGAAATCCACCAAGCTGAAGCTTGGAAAAAACCACCTTAGAATTCCCAAAAATATAAAGTAACAAAGCATAAATCAAGCCTACGCCAAGTTGAAAGACATCAGCCAGTAAGCGACCTATTAATGCAAAAGTCAACATTCCTCAAGACTATCAGAATGCAGACCTGCAGTGCATTCTTAATGCGCAATAAACTTTAAGTCTTAGACATGCAAAAAGAACCAAAAAAACAGGAAAATGTAAACTACAGCGAGAGAGAAAGCAGTCTTCATAATAAAAAGCAAATCCTCCAAATATATAAATAAAAAGAAAAAGAAAGTTTGACCCAGACATTGGATTTTTTAAAATTTTATGTTCAAAGAGTTGAAGGGAAATACAAGTAAACAGATCCTTGGCAGAAATATACAAACTGTAAAAAAGAGCAAAGTGGACATTCTATAACTGAAAAGTACAAAACTGGGGGGGGGGAACGCACTAGCTGGTCTTAGTAACAGTTTGAAGATAACAGAAAAGGTTGTCAGGTCGATTAGAAGAAAACTATCCAATCTTAAGAACAGAGAAAAAAACTGAATAAAGGGAAAAAAGAGGGAACTATGAGATACTTTCAAATGCTCTAACATACATGTAACAAGAATCCAAGAAAGAGGAAAAAGTGAGAATGGATCAGAATATTTTAGAAGATATAATGGCCAAATATTTCCCAAGATTTTAGAGAAAGAATTAAAGATCAAAAAGTTCAACGCACCCCAGGAGGCATAAATTCAAGGGAAATCACCCCTACAGTTCATTATCAATCTTCTAAAAATTGAAATTTTAAGAAGAAAATTTAAAAAAAAAAGAATTTTATTTATTTTTATTTTTTTTAATGATCTTTTATTATGTTAGTCACCATACAGTACATCCCCGGTTTCCAATGTAAAGTTCGATGATTCATTTGTTGTGTATAACACCCAGTGCACCATGCAATACGTGCCCTCCTTACTACCCGTCACCAGTCTATCCCATTCCCCCACCCCCCTCCCCTCTGAGGCCTTCAGTATGTTTCTCATAGTCCATAGTCTCTCATGTTACATTCCCCCTTCTGATTACCCCCCCTTAGAAAGAAAGAATTTTAAAACCTTCCAGAGAAAACAAACACACAGGAAGACACACAAAGAGAGTGAAGTCTTATCAAAAACAATGAAGGCCCAATGACAATGGAATGATATCCTTTACATAATAAAAGGGGTACAGGGAACTATTAATTCAGAATACAATATCCAGCCAGCATAGCCTTCAGAAACAAGGGAGGAAAAACAGATTTTCAGATAAACAAAAACAGAATTCATCGCTTGCAGACCTGTCCTTAGGAAATGCTGAAGGAGGGGCGACTGGGTGGCTCAGTCGGTTGAGCGTCTTGACTCTTGATTTCAGTTGTGTCATGATCTCAGGGGTGTGGGATCGAGCCCCCCATCAGGCTCCGCACTGAGCGTGGAGCCTGCTTGAGGTTTGTTCTCTCCCCCGCCCTCCCGCCAGCCCCTCCCCCCAGCTCGGGCTCTCTCTCTAAATAAGTAAATAGACAAAGGTTTCTCAGATAGAACACGGGCAGCCATAACCATTAAAAAAAAAAAAAAACCTGATAAACAGGCCTTCATCAAAACAAAAACTGTCCACTTCTCAAAAGATATTATTTTTTTAAAAAATAGAAAGGCAAGTCACAGACTGAAAGAAAATGTTTGTAATTTATATATCTAGCAAGTGCTGGAAGACCTTAGTTATAAGACATAAAGTGAAAGCTGAACATGTATTTAAGGCCTATTAGTAACACCTGGCATCTTTTAAAACTAACCCCTCACACACACACCAATTCGACAGAATGCCCGGGGAGAGGGATCTGGCATCAGTGTTGTTTTAAGAAATTTCCCCACATGCAGCCACCGTGCACCAGAGTTTGGGAACCACTTAGCTTAAATCCTACCCTTTCAGTGTGTACCACACCCCCGAGAACAGATAATGTATCTGATGGCAGAATCAGTCCTAGACCCTCGGAACTCTCCAGAGCAGGAATTTCCCCTTTAAAGAGAGCTAAACCAGGGGCGCCTGGGTAGCGCAGTCGTTAAGCGTCTGCCTTTGGCTCAGGGCGTGATCCCGGCGTTCCGGGATCGAGTCCCACATCGGGCTCCTCCACTGGGAGCCTGCTTCTTCCTCTTCCACTCCCCTGCTGTGTTCCCTCTCTCGCTGGCTGTCTCTCTGTCACATAAATAAAATAAAATCTTTAAAAAAAAAAAAAAAAGAGAGCTAAACCAAACAGCCTCTCCTTCCTTAACTTGCTTTGTCAGCCCCAACTCCTAAGAGAAAATTAAACCTGTACCCAATGCCTCCTCTTAGCTCCTCCCTAGCAAACTAGAACACTGACAAATTGCCCCTAGAGATTACCATTTCGCAAAATGCACAGGTCCAACTCAAGTTTACATCAAAATAAAAAGAAAAATGGAGGGGAAAATATGTTTAAAAAGAAGGATTTTAGGGACTCCTGGCTGGCTCAGTCGGTAGAGCATGCAACTCCTCATCTCAGGATTGTGAGTTCAAGTCCCACATTGAGTGCAGAGATTATAAATAAATAAACTTTTAAAAAAAAAGATTTTTGGGGCACCTGGGTGGCTCGGTCGTTAAGCGTCTGCCTTCGGCCCAGGGCGTGATCCGAGACCATGGGATCGAGCCCCATATCAGGCTCCCCCGCTGGGAGCCTGCTTCTTCCTCTCCCACTCCCCCTGCTTGTGTTCCCTCTCTCGCTGGCTGCCTCTCTCTGTCAAATAAATAAATAAAATCTTTAAAAAAAAAAAAAAAAGATTTTAAAGCATTAAACAATGTAAGAAGCATTACTAGCTCATTCTAATTTTGTCTGAAGTTACAAAATACTATTAGAAGAGAGATTCCAACCCAAGTATCCCACGCTTCCAGGGAGATGCCCCATTTCCATAAATATTGCACAGTTTCACCATGATGGTACTCTCAAGATGCCAGCCCCTCAACGTTTTCAGAAAGGAAACGTACGCACAGACTAATAGGCAAAATACTGGACCAAACCATATGAAATTGCTGTTTTTTAAGCGCTCGTCAGCTGAATATCTGCAATTCCATGTTATCCGGCCTAAATATAAAGCAACGCAGCGTGTCTACACTGAAAGGAAGTTCGTGTTAAATAAAAACAAAATCAAGTTCTGTCCAAGCACTACGGGCTTGACATCACATGGGTGAGATGCCAACAGACTTTCAGAAGGAGGTGGAGGGGTGGGGTGGACCCCCCCCTTCTCACGGTCAACACGCTCTGCTGCACAGGGTTTGGTTTGGTTTTTAAAACTCTGACTCCATTTCTTGCAGCGGGTTGCAAACATTGCTCAGGAGAAGCCAGAAGCTGGCTCTGCACCCTGCACGGGGCCCTTCTACTTCCTTCTCAGAGTCTGTGATAAAGAATGCCTCATGTCCTGACTGCCCATCTTAAAATACAACTGAGCTGGAGAAGGGGCTAGAAAGGAGAAGTAGGACGGTCAAGAGAAGAGGGTCTTAAGAGAAAACATTAGAAGAAAGGGGAAGAGTCCACTCAGAAAGACCAGGGGATCTGAATGGTGTAGATACACAAAAGCATGCCTTCTTCTCCAAATTACAGAAGTCTAAAAATTACACTGCAACTACACCCCCTAACACAACTACACCCCCTAATACAACTACATCCCTTAATGCAACTACACCCCTTACTGCAACTACACCCCTTAACGCAACTACACCCCTTAATGCAAATATGCCCCTTAACTACACCCCTTAACACAACTACACCCCTTAATGCAACTACACCCTTTAAATGATTAAAAGCACACTGAGGTAAGTAAAAATATTTCTCTACAGAAGTCACCCACTCGGGATGTGCGGCGTACATCTCAGTAGTCGATTCTCCTCATTCGTGCTAGTTGAGTGCTACAGTCACTGTGACCATGAATTCTACTAACTGCTCCCAGAGAAAATACAGAGTTCAGTTTCTGCCAGCCTTTGGTAACATTTTAACAACTGATCAATATACACAAAATCTGATGTGTTTCTATTTAAAGACATTGTATGTAGTGTCCATTGTTGACTCGTTAACATTGGACTCAAGCCAAAAGCACACTAACTCATAACCTGAACCGAGTTTGGGATGCCTGGGCGGCTCATCAGGTCATGATCCCAGGGTCCTGGGATCGAACCTCGCATCAGGCTCCCTGCTCAGCGGGGAGTCTGCTTCTCCCTCTCCCACTCCCCCTGCTTGTTCTCTGTGTCAAATAAATAAATAAGATCTTTAAAAAAATAAAAAATAAAAAAAAACACCTGAACCAAGCTTATCTAACACAAGCATTTTCTCCTTACCATGTGTCATATTTATCCCACAGGGCACATCACAGCCTTGTTGTGCTCAGAAACACTAGACGGCGTCTTAGCATTCTGTGTGGGGCCATTTTAAACAGCAAAATCACCAACAAAAAGCGCAGAAGTGCAGAAAACAGGCACTACATATAAACAGCCCACGCAAAGAACACTTGCTTACAGAATGGCAGCAGAAACAAGAAGGAGACCCCAGCTGGGAATATGCATGTCAAGTGATGCAAAATCTTAGTGACTATGTGCATGCCCACGAATGACCGTGAAAGAGCTCCAAGAATTGATTTTGGCGTTACAAATAAATTCTAGCAAGTAGGCAATCTGCAAACAAAGAATCTGTGAATAATGAGTTTACTGTACATAAACTCTTGCCAAGACAGATCCATGATAGCGGATAAAAGGAAACTCGGATGTTTGCCGGGAGTCCATTCATCTTCGAAGTTCAAGCAAAGAAAGACAACTACTCTCTCACAAACTATCCTTTGGGTAACTCTAAAGAAGGTGAAGATGAGAGTTTAGCCAGAATAAAAAGTATGGTCAAGTGATCCAAGTCTGTAAGGAAGTCTGCACCAAGGAACAAGGAGGGAGAACAGTGTCCATGAACTCAAAAGCTGACCGCTCTGGCTCTCCCTGGCATGCAGAGCAAACCAACCGTATGAAGGTCCACCATGGGAACTGCCACAGTTCTTCAAACTGGACACAGACTCAGGAAACCCAGGGCCAATCAGGCTCAATTAAGATCCTAAGGAAAGGGGCGCCTGGGTAGCGCAGTCGTTAAGCGTCTGCCTTCGGCTCAGGGCGTGATCCTGGCGTTCTGGGATCGAGCCCCACATCAGGCTCCTCTGCTGGAAGCCTGCTTCTTCCTCTCCCACTCCCCCTGCTTGTGTTCCCTCTCCCGCAGGCTGTCTCTGTCAAAGTAAATAAAATCTTCAAAAAAAAAAAATCCTAAGGAAAAATGCCCTATGCATTTTGTAATACAAGAAAATCTCTGTACCATAGGACAAGACCATCCTGATTAAGGAGAATGCCATCCTGGGTGACCCCTAGAACTAGAGACCTAGAACATTCAGGCTCACTTGCCCCCAAGCCTGAAGCCAAGGTCAGGTTGGCAAACTCGAGATCCATTTCCACCAGTGATGGGGCTGAAGATCACCCTCTGTCTTCAATCCGGGCTCACCCTGCCTGAAGCTACCATCTTCCCCCAGTCTAGCCCTACCTCCTCAGCTCTGAGCTGGGGAAGTAGCCCCTTGAGATTTGAAGCTGGACATGTCCTGCTTTTTTCTGTGGCCTGGACAAGAACAAAGATGGGAAGTAAGCCACTGGTCCCACGGCAGAGGTGATACCAGCCCATGCTGGGACTAGGACCCATGACTGGTGGTGACTTTCTCAAATGAGCAAGCATAATGCTCAAAACATCACTACAGTGAGGACCCTGTGTGCTTCATGCCAATCTGTTAACTTTATAAAAGACGCAGCTTGTGTTGCACAATCCCTTTATTTGGTAAAAAGTTCTAAAAAATAAATAAATAAATAAATAAATAAATAAATAAATAACCTATAGATTCGAGGAACCTAAATAGAACCCCATGGGCTGTGTCAACAGGCGACCAACCAGAACCACCCACCCAAACAAGATGTTGCAGTTCGTAAAAACTCCTCTTCATCTAGTCCTCACATTTCACAGAAAAATCATTGATCAAGTGGGAAAGTAAAATGATGCAGCCACTGAGGAAACGGGTCTGGCAGTTCCTCAAAAATTCACCATAGAGTGCAGCGATTCCACTTTGGGGAATGCACCCCAAAGAACTGAAAATACGAACTTGAAGAGGTGTTTGCACACGCACGCTCACGGCAGCATTATTCACTGTTGTCAAAGAAAGGAGCCAATCTCCCAAATGCCCACTGACAGATGAATGGGGAAACAAAACGTGCTCAGTGTTTAGCACGTACAGAATCTCCATCCGGGGAGACAATAAAGTTCTGGAGATGAAGGGTGGCATAGTGGAGACAGCTGCACAACAATGTGAACGTACTTTTAAATGTCACTGAATGGTACACTGCAAGAGTTAAAACAGTCAATTTTATGTTATGCATATTTTACAGGAAGGAAAGAAGACAAGCAGCAGGCAGGTATGCTCCAGACACGTGGCTGGCTCAGTTGGAGGAGCCTGCGACTCTTGGCCACAGGGTTGTGGGTTTGAGCCCCACGTTGGGTGCCAGAGATTCCTGTGTAATTTTACCAAAACTGTGCAAAGGTAAACAAGTGAAAAGCCGTTTTTAGATAGGATACATCCCGGGACATCATGCAATTTTACCAACTCCAACTACGAACTTAGCAGCCATTCCAGTGACGACACCAACCTGATGTTCTCCCAGAATCGGGGATTAGGAGGCAGGGCCCGAGCCCAAAGCACAAATGTTCGGAGGGGCCTCTCAGAGCTTTGCTGCAGTGCCAGCTTCTGCTCTAAGCCATCAGCCCACCTGTGATGAAAAAGTGTCTTATTTCTTCACCCAGCAGGATTCTAGACACAAGGCAGTGCCTGAGGACATCGGTCTTTCCCACGTTTCTGGAATTTCAGGTTACGCCTATAGTTTGACCCAAGCCAAGTCTTTGTAAGGGGGCAATTCTTTTAGGCTAATCAAGCCAGCAAATTAACACCTTTGGGAGATGTTTACATTCAGCAAATGTGCCAGATCAGATCAGATTTCCCAAAGGCCGAGTTCCAAAATGTTAGTGGAAAGAGGAAGAAAACCAGCAGCTCACCTGGGCAGCCAAGAGCTTTGTTGGACTGCATCGTCACCTCAAACCTGGCTCCCGTGGTTACGGTTTTCACAGGAGAGTCCCAGGGAAATGTCCTATTTATTGATGGGAGCAAAGCATGACCTAGCTAATTTATAGAGAAGTCGGGCCAGTCTCCTGAACGGTAGAAGCGACTGCAATAGAATAACCAGGAGGAGGAGGACAGCAACAAAGGCCCCATGACTGGGGTGGGCAGGCAGGGCTACCATTTCCACCTCACAGAGGAGGAACCCGGCGTTGCGTGCCACAGCCTACCCAAGACGGTACAAAGCCTCCAAGATTCACACAATTCCAAGATTAAGAAGACTCTGCCCATCTTGCGTTTTGCTAAGAAAAGTAGTCACGAGAAACAGAAGGCTTAGATAAGCAGCAACTAGGTAAAAGAAGCAATATTTTAAATTTAAATTGCTTGGCTTTAAATTTCAATAAGGATTTTGTTATTTTTAATAAAAACTGTATATGTTGGGCACCTGGCTGGCTCAGTCAGAAAAGCATGGGACTCGATCTCAGGGTTGTAAGCTTGAGCCCACACTGGGCGTAAAGGTCACTAAAAAAAAAAAAATTAAAAAATACTGAATATATATAAGGTGTAATGTCGTATTTTGACAGACATACATTGAAAACTGAGTATCACAGTCAAGCTAATTAACACATCCATCACTTTACATAGTTATCCTTTTGTGTATATGGCGGGAACACTTAAGATCGAACTCTCTTAGCAAATCTCAAGTATACAATACAGTTAAAATGAAGTGTTTTTGTTTTTAAAGCAAACGGTCCAAAGCAAAGAGATATCCGGGGTCCAGTTTGTAAAGCGCTCTTCAGCTCTTGCCATTCTTCTGTCTCTGGCAACTCCTTGGCAAAGACACCAGAAATCCTCACTCCCTTCATAATACTCAAGACCAGGGTAAACTATGAGAGAATTTTATGGCATTTCTCAATACAAAAACACTGAACTCATCAAACCGGGTCTTGTCATTAAAACTGCTACAATGTACAATAAAGGAGAAGAAAATAGTGCAGAAAATAATAACTTGAATGGAAAGCAACATAAAGAAGAACGTAAGTTCTCTCCAAAATTACTAAAAACAACGTAAAGTTTAAAGTTTCATCCCAAACATCAACTATTTTCTTTAATACTATTAGAAACAACCCGGGCGCCTAGGGTGCTCAGTCGGTTAAGTATCTGCCTTCGGCTCAGGTCCGATCCCAGGGTGCTGGGATGGAGTCCTACATGGGGCTCCCTGCTCAGCAGGGAGTCTGCTTCTCTCTCTCCCTCTACGCCTGCCCGCTGCTCCTTCTCTCTCAAATAAACAAATAAAATCTTTAAAAAAAAAAAAAAAATACAGCCATAACTACAGAATACAGTGAATGTGTTTGACATGGACTTTATTTTTCTTTAATTAACACAATTATACTGAACATGGTTAAATGGTTCATTTAAAAAAAAAACAATTATTCCTTCTCTCAAATACAATCTTTTCTCTGAGATTCAATTTTATAGATCCAATTTCACAGAAGGTCATTTGTAAAATACAATTTTGATGTAAATGAAAGTTTTAATCCACAACAACAAACTTTCCATTAAGTACAACTCTGAGATTTAGACATGAAAACACTGGAAATTTTTCATGCCTAAATCAATTCGATACTTATTTTTGATACTTATTTTTTAATTAGATTCCATTACCAACAGAGTCTTTTGCAACAGCGCATGGCCAAAAATGATCAAAGGCAGCTCTGACCTGATCTCAACAGAAAACTTCCACTGTATATCAATAAAGTTCACTTAAAAGGGGGAAAAAAATGCCCCTGCTATAAATAATAAGCTTCTCTCGTAAGGTATAAATGATTCTAGGGGCACCTGAGTGGCTCAGTCGGTTAAGTGTCCAACTCTTGATTTTGGCTCAGGTCATGACCTCAGGGTCCCGAGACAGGCCCAGAGTCAGGCTCCGCGTGGGGTTCCACACTGGGCGTGGAGCCTGCCTGGGATTCTCTTTCTCTCCCTGTGCCCCTCCCCCGCCCCTGAAATAAATAAATAAATAAATAAAAATAAGATCCTATTTACAAAATTTTTAATTTACGAACTTCCCAAAATGCTTTTGATGCTTCGGGTGAGGCAGACATTCTGACACCAAATGGCACTTACCTTCCGATAAATCATATGGCACATGGCGACTCGCAGCCTCATGCCGGCGCACTGAACATGATAGAAGTATAAATGATGCATGATGGCCAGGATGAGTGTGCAGACGGCCAGCGCCGTGGTATAGGCGTAGGCTTCGTGCAAAGCCACAGAACTAGTGGAATCATGGTTTTCAAAATAATTAATAATTTTCCCCAAAAATATGGGCTGGATTACTTTGATGCCTTCCTAAAAGGAAAGGAGAAAGCCGTAATTAGAAATACAGGTCCTACCAGTTTTTCTCAACATAGCTCTGCGTTTATTACTAGCAGGTTAAAAAGGCATTTTAACAAAGCGCTACATTCATCACTCATCCCAAAGAAAAACAGAACTCCTCTCTTATGTATGACAAGCAGATAATAGTTTAACCTTAAGCCAAATTCTAAGTGCAAAAGCCATAAACCTTTAGATCGTCATGCTTGGGTACACCATGGGTGCTCGATAAATACTGCAACCCACGTTTAGAACGCATCTGGCAGACTATCAGATAAGTCTTGGCCCAAGATGAATAAGAAAAAAAGTGGCAAAGGAAGGGTAAGGCCTGTGCTCACAGGCGGGAAGCCCTGGCTCACAGCCTGCCTGTTGGGGCTCCACTGTCAACGTCCCAGTCCAAAGCAAAGTCGCGAAGGGCTGGCTCACAGGACGCACGCTCTTGCAACCCCTTCTGCATGAAAAGAGCTTTGGTGAATGGAGATATGGGCGCAAACACAGATCCGAGGAAAGGTCCCTCCACTCTTGCCCAACCCCAAATTCCACATGTCAGTAGATCAAAAGAATGGAGTCCAGTCGCCAACTTCTGCTGCAGTAAGGAAAAGGACCAGGCTCAGGAGGCTCGCAGGTTCAGGGCCGTCGCTTTCAAATGTCTCTACCCCCTAGAAGCTGAGCACTGCCGCCTTGGAGTCAAAAATTTAACATGGCAGAAGGCAAGCTCAAAATAATTCCACCCATGGTTCACCATCCATGGTCCGCCATCAGCCATACATTGTGGGGGCTAGTTTTGAAAAATTGTAACAATCCTCCATTCCCCAAGGCAAAAAATTAAAATCCTACACCGCTGAGTTAAGGAAGCCCTGGGGCTTACCTCCTGAGTAAGACTTAGGGAAATAAAGGCCAAGGACATGGCAAACCTTGCCGCTCCATGCCAGATGGCCACTCCACCCCACAACCTACGTCCACTCTCGTAAGGTCCCTTCCTATGGCAACAAAGAATACCAAACACTCGGAGCAAATGCCTGTCACCAAAAGTAAACACGCAGGCCCTCCACCTCACTTCATCTAATGCCAAAACTCTGGAAATCTTTCAAGAACTCGACTTTGAAACAAACATTTCCTCTTGAGCAATCTGTCCTTATTAACACAGACATGGCAAACAACAAACAGGTTTGTTTCTGGTGGCCCTCCTCCGTCTGTCCCAAGTGAGGAACCCATACCACAAAAGGGCAAGGGAACCCCACAAAAACCAAACCCAAAACGCAACTAACATGCATTTTCTTCTCAACCAACTAGTGCCCCTCAGGCTATCTACAGAAAGCTGTTCCCATCCCTGTGATGGGTGTGACATTATAAACCCCAACGCTGCACACTCACGCACACATTCGTTCACAAACTTCACCGCCAGCCTCGCCTCTCATGAGGTCATGGCACTTTTGTGCTACAAGGAAATGCTGCTCATTGAAGACCATCAGATCTCAAGAATACAAAGGCTCACTGTTACGTGTCCAGCATGCCCAATCATTCGTCCCAAGAAGCAGTGAGAGTTTATGAAAGTAACCCAAATATAGTGGGCCATGAAACAGTTTATGGGATTACTGAGATGAAAATCTGGAGGCTTACACAGCGAAGCAAGAATATCGAATTGTACACATGGGTGGTCCCAGCCCAGGTCAGCAGCACGCCACCCAGGGGCTGTCCACCAGGAGCCCAGAGCTAACACCTGCTGGCCCAAACTTTCCTAAAACTTCGGATCGTCTCTGGGATGCAGTGTTTGTTGACTGGTCCTCAGCTCTCCATTTGGGCCTAACATGGGCATGGGTATAGGAAAATATAATCAGAGTCACCCATCAGAGAGAAAACCCATAGATGCAACAAACCCAGTGAAAAAGAGCACAAAATAAAGACAGGACATTACCACCCAAGCCCCTGGATTTTTCTGCTGGCAGGACCTAATAATCGATCAAACAGGTTCACTAATGAATAATGCTAGCTCACGGCCCCTACCGTCCCACTCATCCGTCCATTCCTGATCCTCTCCCTCAACTATGAAGAAATAAAACCAGAAAAATGTGTATTATCAAACTTGAAATTAACCATATTACAACTTTCTGAAGAGCGGGAGCAAGGTCGAAAATTGCTCAAACATGCCCATCTTTTGACAGTCATCTCTGCCCGGTGAAGATTCTTCCCACAAACCAACTGAGAATACAGTCTCTATTCTTCCTTCACAAGAATTCTTCTTGATCATAAAACCATAAGGGATTTTTAGAAGAGCCCAACAGGATACCACAACACCCCTTGGTTCAAGGTCCTACCGGAGTTTCAGAGTCTTCGAGGCAGGTACTTCTTAATGGGGTATTTGGCACTCAGCTCCCTGAAACACACCTGACATTTCAACCCCACCTCTTGCTTCTTAGGGTAACTTATCACACGGCTAGATGCCAAAACTTCCCCCACGGACACAGTTGTCCCGTGTAGGGGAAACATTTCTTGCCCAACCCCACCATGCCTGATCCGTGAGAAAAGAAAGAAAACACGGGAAATAGAAATAAGCTATCAGACAAAGAAAAAATGATTGAGTGGAAACATAACAGCAAACAAGGGAGCCTGTTTGGAACAGCCCCTCCCAACTTCCTGCTTTTTCCTATAAAAAGAGCATTTGGCAGGCTTGCCTATTGGTTTGGCCAGAGCTTGCTAGCCCCAAGTTGCAACTGTCTGCCATCCCTGAATAAACCCATTTTTGCCAGTGACATAACTGGGAAGTTCTATTTTTAAGGTTAACAGAGAGAAAGCAGTGAATGAACACAGGAAGAATGAGAACCACCCCATTTTGCAACCGTCTAGTAAATCAGGATCTTGAGCAATGACCATGAATAGTGCTAACATCACCCGCACAATACAGACAAGCAGACACGATGTACGTAATAAGCGGGGCGCACCACCAGACCTACGAAGTAAACCTGCCAAAGAGAAGAAGAAAAAAGGAGGCAGAGCAAGCTTCAGATCTCACCACCAACTTAACGTTCCAGAGAAACATGTTCAGTGACACAGGGCCTAAGTTATGGGCCAAATCCCGGACTGTGGGAATCTCTACAGGACAAACAACTTGGTGTCGAGTATTCGATTTGAAAAAATAAATAAAATTATAGTGAGAGAGAATGGAAAGGAACCTAAACAACTCTTATCAGCCAAAGGCACCTGATTTGGATACGGATTCAAACTGCAAGGGAAAAAAAAGAGAAATGTGAGCACTGGCTAGATACTGATGACACCCAGCATCAGCGTTCATGTTCATGCATAATAATGGCATTAGCTTACATAGGGGAGAGAGTCCATAGCGTTGGAAGACACACACTAAAATACAGATAAAACGATGAGGTACTAAAAACTGCTTGAAAATTGAAAATAATCTTGGGAAGCATGAGAGTGAGTGGGGTCCAATGGGCCAAGACCGGTCATGAGTTGATACCCACTGCAACTGGCTTAGGGGGACATGCAAGCTTAATCTGCAGGGGAGGAATAGCCATCTTGCCTCGACCCTTCTGAGCTCTGGGCTGAGATCCTCTGTAAAAAAAGATTAACAGGAGAGAAACAAACAGAAGTTTACTACCAGGTATATCTCTAGCATACATGAGAGAGCCCCAGGAAAACGGAGTAACCCCCAGAGGCCAGACCCACCGCCATGGGGGGGGGACACAGTTAATAGGAAAAGCGTGGGAAACAGGGGTAAGGCTTGGTTGTGCAGATTTAAGTCGTCCTAAAGACTTCTCTGTGGATAGGAGGCTCTTGTGATTGACAGCCACCCCTGTCTTCCTGGCACAGAGGGAGACATCCTTACAAATGGAGGTTTCCTTTATAAAATTAACTGTCCCTTACAGAAGGGTAACTTCTGCTCTGTTTTCAGAGCTTCTGCAGCTGATGCTTCTCAAAACCAATCCACTCAGGGGCACCTGGCTGGCTCAGCTGGGGGAACATGAGACTCTTGGCCTCAGCGTTGTGAGTTCAGGCCCCACACTGGGAATGGAGCCTGTTTCAGGCCCCCCCCTGGGAAAGGAGCCAAAAAAAAAAAAAAAAAAAAAAAAAAAAATCAGCTCAAAATGGTCTGTATCCCAAAGAGGCATGTTCTGGGATGGCATGTTCTGCAACTCTTCAATCATATTCTAGGTTTGTATTTTTGAAGTATTCTTAAAAAGCCGCGGGGGCAGTGGGGGAGAAGCCGTGTGTGACAGTGTATGAAGCAGTTGACAGAGGAGCACAGATCTGTTGTCAGAGAAAAAGCACTTGTCTCGGCTCCCTGACCATTGTGGGTGGGGGCCCCGGCAAGAGAAGGTGTCAGGACAGAATGCAAAGAGCACTCATCCAGCAACCGGAAGGTTTTGCTTCAGAAACCAGGCTGGTCACTTGCATGTCACATGACCCTAAGTCCATCCATGGCCTCCTGAGCCGCCGTATCCTTATCCATGGAAATTCCTGCCTGGTCTACTTCAGAGGGATCCACGGACAAGTAAATGGGATGCAACAGCTCACAGTGTCCGAAAACCAGCATCAAAAGCAGTATAAACTAAGATCACCCTTAGGATACACGAGTCCCGGGAGAGACCTAGTCCATTCTCTTGGCAGAGGCTAGTTTCACACAGGCCTTGGAAAACCCACTGCTCCCCTACAGGCAACAATGGTAGAACAAGAACTCTTGGAGGAAAGTCACTCATAAAAGCCAACTTTTCTGGGGAGTTGCCAGAAGTTTCACGTCTAAGCAGATTTTTTTTTTATTTAACCATTATGAATATAATCTTTTTAAAAATGAGACACTCCTTCCCTGACATCTCAAACAGAATGCGTGAGAGGCATTACGTTTGTTTGTCACTCGGGGTCATCGCTGTGGATACCACTAAACGAACCCTGCACACCCAAGAGCAGGCAGGGCATACACAGCGGGTGGCCCTGCCGGTCTCCTCCGAGGCTTCATCTCGCCCTGCCCTGCCGTCCTTCATGGATCTTCCTGGCCCTCGTGTTGGCTACCAGCAGCCACTCCTCAGCCCCCCAGGGCTAAACAGACGTGAGGGGGCTTGGAACAAAGAGTCGGGAGGGGCGCCTGGGTGGCGCAGTCGTTAAGTGTCTGCCTTCGGCTCAGGGCGTGATCCCGGCGTTATGGGATCAAGCCCCATATCAGGCTCTTCTGCTGTGAGCCTGCTTCTTTCTCTCCCACTCCCCCTGCTTGTGTTCCCTCTCTCGCTGGCTGTCTCTATCTCTGTCAAATAAATAAATAAAGTCTTTAAAAAAAAAAAAAAAAAGAGTCGGGACATAAATGCAAAGGCCCAGGACAGTTCTCAAGGAATCAGCCCTGAGTCGAGGCACAAACTATGGGGGGGTGGGGGGGACACACGACGGGACTCAAAAGGATTTTGTTTACTTCTTGCCCATCAGCTGAGTTCCAGCCTGAAGATGAAGGCCAACATTGGCCTCCCTGCAGCCTCCACCTGGATCAGAAACAATTAACAAAAGCAGCCTCAGACAAAGACCAAGTCACTGCTCAATGCCGGCAGCCACCTGGGGCCATTTCCGAGGGTCACAGGTAGAGGACCCAAGCCCTCGGCCACCCCTCCCCTCTCAGGGCAAGGGGACTGGGAAAACCCACCCACTAACACACCAGCAGGCAGAGACCACCTCTCTCACAGATAAGGCACCGGGCGGTGTGTAAAGAGCCTTCAGGCTCCTGCTCCCTACCCTCGGGGCTCTGGGCAGGAGGGCACTCGCTCTGTCCCCACCACATCCCCATGGAGGTGCACACGGGGGCCAGGCGTGCCGGGAGCTCGCTGGCTGTTCCATTCTGCTTAGTGCTGGCCTGCAAGAACGCCGTGTTCGACGTCAGCATGGAGCTTGCTTCTGCGAGCCTTACAAGCATTCCTCAATTCTCACAGGACAGAGATTCTCACCCCTTTGAAATCCAACCCCCAAAGTCTCGCCCTGGCCTGCATCACCCTGCCTCTCCCCACTGGTAGCTGCCAGCAGTGCCCGGGGACGGCCCTGCCCACACTTTGCTTGGTAACACGACACTGCTTGCAAACCATGGATAATCAGTGAGCCTCAAACTTTTCAGAAAATCCTCAAGTTGAGTTTAGAAACTCCTACCACCTGAAATACGAAGACCAACAAGCAGCAGGAAAGATGACAATACGGGAAGCTGCCCCATTAGCCCACTAGCATACACCCCACCTAGATTAAAGGAACGACCTTTAATCACTGAAAACCCAAAAGAGCACCTGCAAGTGATTTTGAACCGTAACAGATCCTCATTAGCTCCACTGCACAAAACCATTTCTCATGCCTCCAGAACAGCATTGTGTCAACAGGTGAGTCTAGAAAAACAAGGGTATTTGTGTTGGACTTCAGGCTTCTTTTGCTGCCAGAAACAATTCAAGGCTTACTTCTGGTTGTGCTCTGACTCCGCGGGCCGCCTGAGCATCCCGGCACCGGGACACAGCTCTGGCACGTATTCTCTCAAAGACACAGAGTGGGAACGATCACCACGGGTGCCGGTCAGCAGGCTCATTGAGACCACTGTCTCGTTTTCTACCGGCAACCCCCGAGATATGGGCCGTGTAACAGCACGAAGCGGCAAGCGCCCCCCGGGGTAGCAGCCCAGCCCCACTCCACACCAGATGTGTCTGCTACCAGCCCCGTCTGATTCCACCCCGGACCGTCACTGTGCTGCCCCAGGCCCGCTCCACATGCTGCGTGTGGGGAAGCGCCCACACGCCGGTGACCCAGGGTCCTCATCCTTGCCCAGCAAATGCACACCCACTGGGAGAGGTACAGACACCATCTCTCAGCAGGGAGCCAGGGGCACCCGCTAAGTAACAATGGAGAGAGCTCGGCCTCTGCCCAGATCATCCGAGTCCCATCTGAGACCCCGGCCTTCCTGCTGGTCAGTCTCCAGGAGCTCACCTAGAACGGGGTCTTACGAATGTGGATGCAAGTTTATGAGCTTGGGCACCAGGGTAGCCACCCCCGCATCCACTAAGGTAAAGAGCAGAAGGTGGCTTTCTGAAGGGCTCCTGGCCGATCTGAATACACCATATGCTGCGGGTGTGAACGCCCCAGGATGTCCAGCAGCCCGGGGACACCGACACCTGAGCTCTGCCCAAATTCACAGTCCCCAGTCTGACTCCCTGTCCAGGGAGGTCTTGGCATCTTACATTTATGCTCAAGCCAAGTTCAAGATGCACACGTCTGAGACCCTGAAGTCAGAGCTCTCAAGACAAGCCTTCCTGCCACTGGATGAGCGATCAGTCGTGCAGATGGTCGGGCCCGTGCGTCGCAGCAGCCACGACTGAATCCCGGCTCTGCCCTTTGTGCTCTGTGGGACCCTGGGCACACTGTGTAACGACCCGGCACTACGCGGCCTCTTTCTGAAAATGCGGATAAAAATAATACTCGCTCACTCGCCTGAGCTGGCCAAAGGCATGAAACAATATTGCACGTAAAGTGCTTGCAGCACGTTTTATTAAGATTTTATTTATTTGAGAGACAGAGTGAGAGGGAGAGGGAGACGCGGACTCCCCGCTAAGCAGGGAGCCCGATGCAGGGCTCGATCCCAGGACCCTGGGAGCATGACCTGAGCTGAGGACAGACGCTTACCCGACTGAGTCACCCAGGCGTCCCTGCAGCAGTTTCTGAGAGTTTTCAAGTACTTATTATTATACTACTACTCTTACTACACTGTACTACTACTGGTATTACATTACTACCCCGCTACCAGTACTGCTGTTGCCACTGCAGCCACCACTGTGGAGTATGAGCCCCGGCCAAAATTGCTACTAATAGTACTATTACCACTGAGTGTGAACTATTACTGTTGTTGCTGTTACTATGGAATATGAGGCTCTGCTGCTAGCAACACTACTACCCAGTATGTCTCTGCTGCCCCTGCTGCTAGCAGTAGTAGTAATACTACTAGTAACAGTGCTGCTACTGCTGGTAACACTACTACTGAGTAGGAGTCTCTGCTGCCCCTGCTGCTAGCAGTAGTAGTAATACTACTAGTAACAGTACTACTGCTGGTAACACTACTACTGGGTAGGAGTCTCTGCTGCCTCTGCTGCTAGCAGTAGTAGTAATACTACTAGTAACAGTGCTGCTGCTGCTGCTACTGCTGGTAACACTACTACTGCATAGGAGTCTCTACTGCCCCTGATGTTACCAGTAGTAGTAATACTACTAGTAACGGTACTACTGCTGGTAACACTACTACTGAGTAGGAGTCTCTACTGCCCCTGATGTTAGCAGTAGTAGTAATACTACTAGTAACAGTACTATTGCTGGTAACACTACTACTGAGTAGGAGTCTCTACTGCCCCTGATGTTAGCAGTAGTAATAATACTACTAGTAACAGTACTGCTGCTGGTAACACTACTACTGAGTAGGAGTCTCTACAGCTCCTGCTACTACCAGTAGTAGTACTACTAGTAGTAACAGTACTGCTGCTGAGCGTGAGTACACGCTACTGAGCGTGAGCCCCCATGTCTGCCAGGTACTCCACGCCCCAATAACCAACATCCTCAAAGAGGCCAGCGCTCTTACCAGTTGCACCCTCCTTTAGCCCCCAGTCCTGGAATCCCTAGATACCAGTATTACCAGTACTAAGTATTACCAGGGCTGGACAACGTGGTCATCAACGCTCCCTGCGCCAAAGCAGAGCCTATCCTCTCAGGAAGAAGCCCAGCTTCTGCGGGCTCAGGGCTCTGTGTCTACTGTTCCCGTGCCCAGCACAGACCTGCAGCTTGTTTTGAGATGGGACCACGTGGACTTAGAGACAGGCAGCCGCCCACGACAGTGAGGAAAAGCAGAAGCTCATCCACTCGCGGCCACAAGGGCCACCCTTTGGGATCCGCCATCTTCAACTTCTTCAGCACTTGGCAGCAAAGAGAAAGGAGAGAACCAGAGGCCACATAGGGGGGCCCGCTCCAGGATCCGATCCAGCACCAGACTCCAAGGACATGGGTCCCTGTCCACGCCCAACCAGACAACAGACATGGGCCATAGGCATATGCCAAGGCTCCTGGGCTTCCCGACAAGCCGAATGCACGAGCACTCTGCTCTGTGAGGTCAGCGGCCACCTCTCATCAGGAAATCCTGCACCCACCGGCCACAATAAACCCCAGCTTCTCACCCTGTGTATTCCAAACTGAGACTTATCATGAGGGCATAGAAACACCGTGACTGGGACATAAGTACAGAGGTCAAAGCCAGGCCGGGACAGCCTCAGAGTGTGCTGTCCCCCCTCCCACCTCCCAGTCAGTCCCACTGCTTTACACTTCCATCCTCCCCGTCACAAGCCACAGCAGTATCTCGGTGCTGATCGGTGCCCCCACCCTCTGGCCAACCCACCTAGTCATCCAGGGGAACTTCAACCTGCCAGGACCATTAGTCACCTGTTAGCTGACAAGCTCTGGTTTTTTCCAGTGACACAGGGCAGGGATCACCTACCTACCCACTGCCGTTCAATACAACAGGGCCTTCGACACAGGAGCTGCCTCTCCCACATACAAACCGACCAGCCCACCCATCTCACGCCCAACAAAACACACTTAGGACAACTCATGCCCCTCTCCACCTAAACCACTGTTTCACAGCAACTGCAACTCCTATCCCTACTACTCTCCTATGCTCACAGGGCCACCAACGTCCCTAAGGCAGTACTAAGGTGCGACAGAGAGCAGAGCCAGCAGGCCCCAGCCCAGCCAGGTAGAGGCTCACTGGCGCCGTGCCCGGGAGAACATGGTCTTACTGGAGGATCTTGACTGAGGCCCATCGGGCTAGGAGGTCGCGGACCTCTTGGCTTTCTGCCTTTGCTTTTCCATTCCACATCACTCCTAGAATAGCTGCGATGTCACGCTACCAAAGCTCCACCTTCCAACCAGCAATCCACGCCAATAATCAGGGACAGGAAACCAGAATGGGTGGGGCGCGAATCCTCCAGAATTCACGGAGCCAGAGCTCCTCCACAGAGGGGGTTTTGGCTCATGGTACGCGTCCTGCTGGAAAGGGGGCAGCCCAGAGAACCATGGGCCCTTGAGAGCTCGGGCCAGGTCCAGCCCAGACACAGGGCCTTGGGTTCTGACCCCCTGGAAGGGGAAAGGCAATAAAGCCTTCTCGGGAAAACATTTATCAGATTTGGCCTGGTCAGGTTAGCTGTTAGTTGCTGAACACCTAATAAAATGTTGTATGTTATTCTGGGCTCTGACCCAAATTTACTTCCTCCAAATCAGAGGGCACATATTCTTTGAGGTTGTAGAGCCTTCTTCGGGTCAAGGATCACCCTTTGCATTTGTAACATTCACTGAGCACCAACAGTACCCCAACAGGGCATTAAACTCAGCACCATCCTCCCGCAACACTGCCCTTCAATTCGTTAGAAGAAAAACAGTAATCCCCGTGAGGCCCACTCTGAAGAGGAATACAACCGGGGAGCTGCCGACGTCACGTCTCCTAGATACGTTTTACCCTCAGACCTTAAGGACTTGCCCCTTCCCCGCACAGCGCCGCCCAGCGCCGTCCCCACCCGCACACGCGGAAAACCCACGCACCGCACGCAAAAGCTTTTACCTCAATGAGCGTAAAAATTCCCAAAACTAAATAGGATTTCCAGTAACACTTTATGATCGCTTTTGTTAAAGAAGGCTTCCGTGAGTCTTTCTCGGCCCTCGAAACTTCTTTATCCCAGTACCTGCACGGAGAAAAACCAAGCGCGGTGAGAAGCAGCAGAGCGAGCACACGGCAGAACCGGGGAGGGGGCAGGCCAGAGCGCGGATGACCGGGCCCTGCTCGCTCAGCACCGGGGGACTGTCTGCGCCCGTGAAAGCCGTGTGGTGAGAAAACATGCCTTGAGGGGAAAGGTTCCAGTCTCAGGAAACGAGTCGCTGCCAAGCGCTGCCGGACGAACAGCGCCAGGAGCAGGCCAGGAAGGCAGACAGGCACACAGACAGCCTCCTCCAGCGACACCACCTCTGGGGTCAGAGCTTGGCATCCAGGCCTTTGGTGCTGGCAACCTCCGCTCCACAAACACACGGGAAACACAGGTTCCCCCCACCAGCCGCCAAAGTAGGCTAAGCCGGGGTCCAGCCTGAGGGGAGGGGAGCGCACGAGATGAGGGAAGGAGGCTCCAGAAGGGCCAAGGGGAAGGCAAAACCCGTCCCAAACCACTGGACACACAGAAATTCTCAGTCCTCCTTTCCCTTTTCATTCCCGCCTGTGGCTTACCCTTGCAACTCTTCTCCCAGATGCTTTGAGCGATCTTCTGGAAGCACCGAATACATGTCATCTTCTTCTAATCTCCGTTTGTGACCAATTTTAAACAAGGGGTTCAGCCACCTGTTAAAAATTAAGAGAAAAGGAAAGGAATACACAACCAAATTACACATCTGTCTAATTAGAATCCTACATTCATGGGATTTAAAAAAAAAAAAAAGTGTGGGGCGCCTGGGTGGCACAGCGGATAAGCATCTGCCTTCAGCTCAGGGCATGATCCTGGCGTTATGGGATCGAGCCCCACATCAGGCTCCTCTGCTATGAGCCTGCTTCTTCCTCTCCCACTCCCCCTGCTTGTGTTCCCTCTCTCGCTGGCTGTCTCTATCTCTGTCAAATAAATAAAATCTTTAAAAAAAAATAAATTAAAAAAAAATAAAAAAATTTAAAAAAAGTCTGAAAGACTAAATACTCTATGATTTCACTTATAAAATATGGAATCTAAAAACACAATGAACCAACAAAAAGCGGAAACAGACCCATAAATACAGAGAACAAACTGATGTTGCCAGAGGGGAGGGAGAGGGGGACGTGCAAAAAGGAGGATTGGAGGTACAGGCTTCCAGTTATGGAACGAGTAGGTCACAGGGATGAAAGGCACAGCATAGGAAATAGAGTCAGCAGTGCTGTAATAGTTTTGTGTGGTGACAGACGGCAGACACGCTTGGCGTGAGCAGGGCACAACCCACAGACTCATCGAGGGGCGACATCGTACGTCTGAAACTAACGTGACATCGTGGGACAACGATACAATTTTTTGAAACTCTACATTAGAGATATGGGGGGGATAAATATGTGCTTACACACACACACACACACACACACACACACACACACACAGCTCTATCCACTGAGGGGCCCCAGAAGCAAGGACATAAAAAATATTCCAGGGTCCAGATCTTGGGTTGTTTTTTTGTTTGTTTGTTTTTGTTTCTGTTTCTACCATACATAGTAACAAAAAAATTTTTTTTATGATTAGATCTTTTAAGAGCTATTCTCTTAGCCCTTTCAAATATGCAATACAAAATTATTAACTATAGTCACCTCCCTGGGACTGACTTATTTTATAACTAGAAGTTTGTACCATTCGGCCCCCTTCACCCAAATCTGCGTATTTTCATATCTTTCTTCCCTAAAAGGAACCAGGTCTCCTAGAAGACAAGTCTGATTTCAAGGTTGGGATGGTTTATGAAAGCACCTGACAATTAGCTTTCCTAATTGTAATTTAAATGCCTGACATTATGCTCTTGACTGCTGAGGCAACCACTTCAAAGAGATCCATCTCGAAGGAAGACACTGCCAGCCCACCCCACCCACAGCTAGTGTTCCCTCTTCTTAAGAACAGGCAGGCTGACGTAGATAACTGACCAGAATTCTGCTGCTGGCTTTTCCATTCCTGTGCTTTAATTCCCTCTTAGGTTTTAAATTCACCAATAAAGAGTGAACTCTCGAAACCCCAGGCACCCCAGCCTCGACCTCTGTAAAGACAGAAGCCCAGATCCAGGTGTGTGCGTGCACACACGTGCTCCCAGCCCCATTCCTCCTGCACCCACCTGGCCCTGCAGCCCCAGGCACGCCTCAGGCATGTCACGCAGCCCTGTAGGACCCATGAGTAATAAACCTTCTCTTTTCTAAAGTTCCCTAAAGGCTGTTGCTGAGACACGACTTGCAGCCATAAGAGTCACAAGGGCTGGTCTGGCCACAGCGCTGGCTGCAAAAGCGAAATATCTATGTGGCCACGCGAGGAGTACGGTCCCGGGCGAGCAGGGTCCAAGTCATTCCTAGCAACAGCACCGCTTCCATAGGCTGACACTGACACAGGACAGGCAGGGAAAAGTACAAGATGGGCCTGGAACATCTCACACCATAAAATAAGGATGTGCTCAAGGAATCACGAGGATGTGCCCAAAGGCCAAGGGAGACAGCTCGAAGGGCTCTCCCCAGACAAATCTGGGATACGTCCAGCATCAAATAAATAAATAGCAATGAGTCACACCCTTAAGTAACAGAAGAATCCATGAATCCTTACTGCCACATAAACGGGAGAGAAGGAAAATTCTAGAATGCAAACAAATACAAAAGAAAGCATGGAGTTAGGGAATTACCAATGAAGTTAAAACTCACGGATGAAAGTGTGATGTAGGCACAGTATTTATATTAATTTCAAATGAGCTCTACAAATGACTAATTATGAAAACAACTGTACAGAAGCTCTAAAGAGCCCTGTACAGATCCATTATACATTACGTAAACAATAATTAACGCAGAACCAGCCTAACAACGAACACCATTTTACTGGTTTTGCCAGTAAAGACATTTCAGAGGCCAGACGACAACCTGGGAAAGTAGAGATCCTATTTCTCTTATTCACGGCTTTATCCCTAGCACAATACCAGGTACAGAAGAGCTGCTCAAGAATTTTCTGTTGTTGAATAAATGAATTCTATGAATTCCAAAGGAAGCAAAGAGAGAAACTGCACTTCAGATTTTGCTAATCCTGGTAGCTTGGTAGCTCTAAAGGACCCCATCCAGGAGGTGGAAGGCTGGGCTCCAGTTCCAGCAACGGTACTGGGACCCCGCGGTCCCAGACTGCTCCCCACTCCAAGTTTAGCACCTCCATGACTGTTTGCTGGTCACCCAATCTCTCTCCATCTCAACTGCCTTCCCAGACAAAAATATACATCTGTGTGAGCTTTACCACCAGACAGGCTGGAACCGTACAGGGCCACCTTTACTGCACGGGTATTCCCTGTAGAAAATGCTGAGGCAATCAGCAGTGGAGTTCACTCGGATGACGACACCCTGCCCTGAAAATTCTGTCTGCAGAGGAAAAGATGCTCATCACTAGAGAAAAGGAAATCAAAACCACAGCGAGACAAAACCTCACACGTATCAGCATGGTGACTATCAAAAAAATAAGTACGTAACAAGTTCGGCGAGAATGTGGGGAAATCGGAGCCTTTGCAGGCAGCCACTGGGAAATGTGACATGGTGCTGTCACAGAGGACAAATATTAGGATTCCACCACTTGAGGTACTTACAGTAGTCTCATACAGAGAGCAAGCAGAACTGTGGTTGCCAGGGACTCCGAGGAGGGGGACATGGGGAAACACTAAGGCAAGATGAAAAGGGTCCTGGAGATGGGTTGCATAACAGTGTGACTGAGCTTGCCACCCCTAAGCCATGTACTTAGAAATGGTTAAGATGGTAAACTTTACATTATCTGTATTTTACCACGATTTTTTTAAAGTTAATGAGAAAAAAATTCTGCTGCGTGTGCCGTTAGGTGCCAACTTTCTGGTTGTATGACCTTGAACTAGCCATAGGACCTCTCAGTATTGACCTCTGGCAAATGGGGAGAACACCTCCCGAGGCTGCTGAGGGGATCAGCTGGGGTTGCTCTGAACACTACAAAGACCCACCAGACAAATACCAGCCTTGACGATGCCACTGCTCGTCACACTCGGTCCCGTTAAAAAGGCTCTAATAACTTTGATGAAGTTTCTCAATTAAGCAAACTCCTTTCACCCCAGCTCTAGATTTAAAGACTTTCCCAATCCCCTTCAGTGCCCAAATCCCAAAAAGCCAGGCTGAGCCCCACAGATACCGACAAGGGCCAAAGGGTTTTTTCCCACCTGATGGCGAGCCTCCTTTGTGCCACCAGCTAAGTGAGGAATTGGAGACCGGAGTCAAAGACCTCTGACTTCCAATTTATCCCCAGGGACACTGAGTCAACAATTCCAGACCGCTGCCAAATGAGCCACCCTGCAACCCAGCTCTGCCCCAACAGTCCTTCCCTCCCCAGCTTACTCTCTCCTTCCTGCCCCCTGCACAGCACTGAACACAGCCGCAGGATTTCCTCCAGTGCACCAGACTGTCAGCCCCTCAGGGCAATGACAACTCACATATACTTGCCGTCCCCATGACCAAACACAGAGCCTGGTTCACCATGGTGCCTGGGCACAGATGTCACGGGAATCCACCCAGCGCAAGGTCCGAACACCCACCCTGCAGGCAAGCTATCCTCAACATGGGTCGCTACCCCGGCTCGCTCTGCTCCCTCCACCCCCTCCAAGCTGTGGACCCTCTCGACTTTGGAGCTTCCAGGGCTCACGGCTGGCCTTCCTGTCTTCCTCCTCTCCTACCAGAGAACCCAACACCTCTTCTTCGTGTCCTCATCCCCACACACCTCCCCACACCACCACCAACACCAAGACTATACAACCATCATCCATGGATTACTGTCCTAATCCCCTTCTTGAAAAAAATTTTGCATACAATTCAGTACCAGTGAGAAGAATCACAGTAAGGTACTCACTCCTGCGGGCCACCTCCCAAGACTGTCCAGGGATTAAAGCACCACTGGTTGGAACTGGCAAGGAGGAGACAAGCAGCGGGTGATACCCTATCTAGTCACTACGGTCAGCATGGCCCCCTAAGCACAGGATTCAATCATCACCAAGATCCCCTTCCGAGCCCGAGAGTGCCTGATGCGGCCTCTTCTCTGAACATCTGGCCATTAGTGCCTGTTCAATCAAATGCTTTCCTCCAAACTGTTGAACCTCATCCCCGTAAAGGAAGCTCTTCCTTCCAAGCTGCCACCTACAGTCTGACCCCTGTCTCCAACCCTCCCTCCCAGCCCTCCATGAAGCTCTCTGGAATTCCCTCCTCCGACTGGCAAACTCCCCTGTGCCCTCAGCTCCGTGCTCTCCAACCCTGGCTGGCCCCTGGGGACACCACTTTTTTGCAGCCTCGGGGTGGCCCTTCAGTTTCCCAATTTTGCTTTCCAGCCCCGTGCCCTGCCTGTGCCTCCTAGCTGTCTACACCCCTGGCACCTCCAAAAGCCACAGCACCTGCTATCACTGCTGCATCTAAAACGTTCTCTGTCACTGTCATTCTTTGGGGACTTTAGGGGATCAGGCTTCCCCTCACCCCAGCTCCGTGCATCATTCTAAGCGATCTCCACATGCAACACAAAGGGCACCCCAAACCCCAGCCACTCACATTCTTGTTCTCATCGCTTCTGGAACCTTCCTACCTCTCGCTCTTCTGATGAATTCATCAAGGATGGGCTTTCGGACCTCCGCAATGCTCTCCAATGCCTGTGACCCCCCCACCTGCCATGCTCTTACTTACTCTGCAAGCCACTGGAGTGCAGCCTTGTGCTCTCCCTAGGGAACAGCTGTCCATCCCCGGCCTTCCAATACCATCCAACTGCCGACAGCCAGGCCTCTCCCACCAAACTCCGGGTTCCTATGGCTAAGCGCCTACTTGTCATCCCCTCTCAGATGCTAAGAGGCCGCCCCCTTTAACCTCCACGATGAAACTCCTGATTTCCCTGCCAAAACTGTTCTTCCCCAGATCTATAAATGTCAACCTCAAAAAAAAAAAAAAAAAGCCAGAATGACTTTTTTGTTTTTTTAAGATTTTATTTATTTATTCGACAAAGATAGAGACAGCCAGCGAGAGAGGGAACACAAGCAGTGGGAGTGGGAGAGGAAGAAGCAGGCTCATAGCGGAGGAGCCTGATGTGGGGCTCGATCCCATAACGCCGGGATCACGCCCTGAGCCGAAGGCAGACGCTCAACCGCTGTGCCACCCAGGCGCCCCCAAAAAGCCAGAATGACTTCTTAAACACACAAGGCCATGTTGCTCTCCTGCAACAGAATGACACCTAACCTCCTAATGGGGTGTCACGCGTGACCGGGTCCCTTCTGCTCACCAGCCCCACCTCCAGCCCAAGTCCCCTCGTTCAGTGTTCCAGCCCAGCCCGCCTGCTGTGGCTCCAAGCTCCTGTTTGCTGGTCCCTTTGCTGAGAACAAATGCTCTTCCCCATTTGCTCCCATGATGGCACCTTCTCTCCTCCAGGTCCCAAACTCACGGTCACCTCCACGGCAAGGCCTAGGCTACCTGCTCTTAAAAAACTAAACACACCGTGATTCTCTACTTTATTTCCCTCTTCTTTCTTTACCCCTTTACTACCATCTATTTGTTGAGAGAAAAAAAAAATCCATTTATTTTGTCTCTCTCTGCTCTAGAACAAGAGCTTCATGAGGGCAGGACACAGTCTTTCTATGGTGTTCCCTGTGCCTGGCACACGGTGGGTCACTCAAAATGCTTCCAAGTAAATGAGTGCATGATTCTCCCCTGAGTGAGAAGCGGGGGCAGCGAACACTCATACAACCGTCTCTAAGTTCTTGTATGATCGGGGAATGTGCAGGTCAGCCGAGGTCAGTAAATCATTCAACAAATGCCCTAGCCCCAATTAAATAAGTCATTTATTGTTAAAAGGATAGATTTTAAAGCATTTCTGGCTGTGGCTAATTATTAGTCATTTGGTTGATTTTCCCTGGAGATTCTGCCAACCTGTCACTGGAAGCGCCCATGGTCCAGCCAGGGGCTCCACCAGGGCAGAGCTGGGGGGACAAGAGGTAGAGGGAGGCAGGGTAGTCAGGGTCAAGGAGACCAAGACAGGGCCTGGGGTGAGGGACAGATGAGAGGCACACGGATCTCACAATAAGATCGACGCTACCTTATCTGAACCCCCTTCCCCTAAAAGGAGTTCTTAAGCTCAGCACTGATGACACTTTGGGCGGGATGCTTTTAGCTGCAGGGGCTGTCCTGTGTATTACAGAACGGCTAGCAGCATCCCCGGACTCTATCCTCAAGATGCCAGTGGCATCTCCCCATCCCAAGTTGCGACAACCAAAAATGTCTCCAGCCATTCCCTGGGTGGCAAACTCCCCTGGGTCAGGACCGCTGTCCCGAGGCTTTTCTCTTTCTGGAAAAAACATAAAACTTTACTTCAAATGTTGGCCCCAGAGAGTCGCCACAGGGCATCAGCAGCAGTCTCCTAGCCACCAAAACCAGGATAATGGTAAAAACCCGTTTCTGTATTCATTGGTCCAATTCCCCTCCAGGAGCTCATAGTCCAGGTCCAGTGAGTGAGGGATTTATGTTGAAGAATTACAGTATGACATGACAAGGGTCACCACAAGTCCTGCGGAAGATCAACTTCTTGGCTTTTATCAGGTCACTCACCAGTGACCGATCTCCTGTACAGCAGAGATTCTCAAAGCAGGATCCCCAGACCAGCAGCATCAGCATCCTTGCTGGAAACCCAGACCTCCAGGCCCCACCGCAGACCTATGAGTCAGAAACTCTGGAGTGGGGCCCAGCACCCTGTACCTTACCGACTCTTCCAGGTGCTGCAGACACAGGCTCAGGTTGGAGACTGTGCTGTTCAGTGTACTTGGCATGACAATGGGGAGGCTCTCGCCTGGGACTTCTATCAAGAGTCCAAACCCTGGCTAAATATCAAATCCCAATCTCAACCTGGAGAGTTATAAAACCAAGACCAAGAGATGTAAAAGCCCCGTCCAATGACTGAATCAGAGTAAGCCAAGATAGAACCCAACTGGTTGGCCTTTTCCAAAGGCCCCCAAGCCCTGCCAATTCTGGTCATTGACCAGGTCCAAGAACCATTTGCACCACAAAGCGTGGAAAACACGTACACCTTGGGGCCCTCAAAGGAGGTTTGGAAATATTGCCAGGAAGACACAAAGCTTTTGAGTAAAATTCAGGAGAATCATTTGGAGCCCACTGAGGAGACAAGGTGAGAAAGAAGAATTTTTCAGAAAAACAAAACCAGACATGCAAAGACATGCTGCCTAGGAACAGCGGGTGCAAAACTGCATGGGGTTTGGTGTGGTAACAGCGTATCCAAAGGTCTTATGTTCCAAATGAACTTTATCCTGTATCCTATAGAAGGGAAACAGTACAAGTTTTCAAGCCACTTTGTAGATGATGGACTTTGGAAGGTAAGGAAACCAGTCAGGAATGGGATTTGAAAAAACATTAAGAAAGGAAAATAAGGGGCTCCTGGGTGGCTCAGTCGGTTAAGCGTCTGTCTTCAACTCAGGTCACGACCTGGGATCGAGTCCTGCATCCTGCTCCTTGCTGAGCAGGGAGCCTGCTTCTCTTTCTGCCTGCTGTTCCCCCTGCTTATGGCTTGTTCTGTCTCTCTCTCTGACAAATAAATAAAACCTCTTATAAAAAAAAAAAAAAGACAAAACAAGACAATGAGCCACATTCCTTTGTGGAAGGAAACTAGATCCAATTTGCTCTCCCAGCCTTACTCCCCTCTAATTAAAACAAATCTCACCTCCCTTTGCTTCGTCCTAACTCTGGGACTGCCACTCCACCATAAAGATAAGTCACATGATCAAAAATCAGAGTTTAAAATTCAACATCCTATTACTAATTTACTCTATCAAAACAAGAAACACTGCAACTCAAACCATCCTTTAAAAAAAAATCTTAATATTCCTATTTAATATAAACTGAAGCATCTATCAAATTTATTCTTAAATTCCTTAAAATTGGCATAGCAGTGACATATATATTTTAAAATTCTGTATTTTATTTACTAAAAAACTACAACCACAAGCAGCTCTGCTTACCATCAAAACACACTAAATTCATTCCCATTAAAATAAGATACTAAAAAGGGATGGCTCGTCACATACTAGTAACAGCTGTCAAAGGGGTGGAGGGACACAGATAAAGAAAAGTAATAAAATTTATATACAGATAGTTTTACAAAGGTAGAAAGTCCAACTCAAAGGTACTAAGGGCAAGTTGTAAGATGTGTAATAAATAGACCAAAATCAATTGCATTACTGTATTCTAATGATACTGTGGAGGGAAGTGGCTTCTGATGATAAATTATTTAAGATATTAACTTAAAGAATAAGTGGCCAGAAAGCTTTTAGAAATTGGTAATTACCCGGAAATGCAGAAACCAGGTAGACACCATCTCAGCCAAGTGATTCAAGTTACCACCACCAGGAATGAGGCAAGTGGACATCATGTGCCTAGGATTCCACTGACCATTGACTTGGTGTTCCTACTGTGAAGAAACATCAGACAAACCCAAATTGAAGAATACTCTACAGAAAAAAAAAAAAAGAATACTCTACGGAGTAATAATCTACATATTCTTTAAAAATATCAACAACATGAGAGCTTGCATAAGCTATTTCATATTGAAAGATGCTAAAGAAATATGAAAACTAAATACAACGCATTATCCTGGGCCTAAAATGGGTAACATAAGCAAACTGGTTATGCAATCCGAGAATTGGAGGGTAGTAATGTATCAGTATTAATTTCTGAATTTGGATCGGAATACCCTGGTAATACAAGAAAGTGTCCTTATTTTTAGGAAATCCATACTAAAATGTTCAGAGGGTAATGGAGCATCATGCCTTCAATCTACTTTCAAGCAGGTCAAAGAGGAGTAATATGATAGAATGGCAAATGTGGCAGAACCTAATGTTAGGGAATACGGATGAAGGATATACGAGTTCTGTGTACCACTCCTGCAACTCTTCTGTCAAGTTGAAATTATTTCAAAGTAAAGAGTTAAAAAAAAAAAAAAAACCGTAGCAGGGGCGCCTGGTTGGCGCAGTCAACTAAGCATCAGACTCTTGATTTCAGCTCAGGTAGTGATCTCACGGTCCTGGGACCCAGCTCCAAATCAGCCTCCTGGGATCAATCAAGCCCGTGTCAGGCTCCGAGCTCAGGGCAGAGTCTGCTTGTCCTTCTCCCTCCGCTCCTTCCCCCTCCAACACACACTCTCTCTCTCAAATAAATAAATAAAATCTTATTTAAAAAAAAAAAGTACCAGAGTTTAAAACATTTCAAAGACAATCATCAAAACTCTACGGCCCACAGTGGCTCCTGGGTGACGCAGTGGGTTAAGCATCTGACTCTTGGTTTCGGCTCAGGTCGTGATCTCAGGGTCGTGAGATCCAGCCCCACCTCGGACTCTGCGCTCAGCTCAGTGTGGGGTCTACTGGGGATTCTCTCTCCTTCTCCCTCTTCTGCTCTCTTTCTCTTTCTCTCTCTAAATTAAATCTTTTTTTCTTAAGATTTTATTTAATTATTTGGCAGAGACACAGCGAGAGAAGGAACACAAGCAGGGGGAGTGGGAAAGGGAGAAGCAGGCTTCCTGCCGAGCAGGGAGCCTGACTCGGGGCTTGATCCCAGGACCCTGGGATCATGACCTAAGCCAAAGGCAGATGCTTAACAACTGCGCCACCCAGGCACCCCTAAAATAAATAAGTCTTTAAAAAATAAATAAATAAAACTCTATGGCTCACAGCTAACTTCATACTCATCAGTGAAAAGCTGAACGCTTTACCTCTAAGATCAGGAACAAGACAAGGATGCCCACTCTCATGATTCATATTCAACGTAGTAGTACTGGAAGTCCTAGCCAGAGCAATTATGCAAGAAAAATAAAAGACATCCAAATTGGAAAAGAAGAAGTAAAACTTTCACTATTTGCAGATGACATGACACTTATATATAGAAAACCCTAAAGACTCCACCAAAACCCTGTTAGAATAAATGAATTCAGTAAAGTTACAGGATACGAAATCAATATACAGAAATCTACTGTTTCTATACATTAACAACAAAGTAGGAGAAAGAAATTAAGAAAACGATCCCATTTACAACTGCATCAAAAAGAATGTCTAGGAAAAAATTTAACCAAGGAGGTGAAAGACCTGCCCTCTGAAACCTGTAAGACACTGATGAGTGAAGACATGAATAATGGAAGGATGCTTTGTGTTTGTGAATTAAAAGAATCTTGTTAAAACATCCACACTACAAAAGCAATCTACAGATTTAATGCAATCCCCATCAAAATTCTAATGCCATTTTTCACAGAAATAGAATAAATCTGTATGGAACCACAAACGACCCCAAATAGGGGCACCTGGCTGGCTCAGTTGGTTAAGCATCTGCCTTCAGCTCAGGTCATGATCCCAGGGTCCTGAGATCAACCCCACGTCAGACTCCCTGCTCAGCAGGAAGCCTCCTTCTCTCTCTCCCATTCCCCTTGCTTGTGTTCCTTCTCTTATTGTGTCTCTCTCTGTCAAATAATTAAATAAAATCTTTTAAAATAAATAAATAATTGGGGAAAAAAAGACCCCAAATAGCCAAAGCAATCTTGAGAAAGAAGAACAAAACTGGCATCATTACTCTCCCGAATTTCAAAATGTACTACAAAGCTACAGTAATCAAAACAGTATGGTATTGGCAGAAAAAAAGGTACACAGATCAATGGAACAGAATAGAGAGCCCAGAAATAAGCCCACACATATAAGGTCAATTAATTTATGACAAAGAAGACAAGAATATACAATGGCGAGAAGACTGTCTCTTCAATGAATGGGTGTTGGGAAACTGGACTGTTACATGCAAAAGAATGAAAATGGACCACAATCTTCCACCATACACAAAAATTCACTCAAAATGGATTAAAGACTTGAGACTATAAGACCTGAAAATAAAACACCTACAAGAAAACAAAGACAGTAAGATCCTTGATGTTGGTGTCGGCAATATTTTGGATTTGACACCAAAAGCAAAGGCAACAAAAGCCAAAACATACAAGTGGGACTATATCAAACTCCCCTTTGCTCCCTTCTTGTGCAAAAATATGGATGGATGGACCTAGAAGGTACTATGCTAAGTAAGTCAGACAGAGAAAGATAAATCCTGTATGATTTCACTTATATGTGGAATCTAAAACACAGACAAAACAAAGCAGACTCAGCTTTGGAAAACAATATGGCTGCTGCCAGTATGGAAGGGGTAAGGGGACAGGCAAAACAGGGGAAGGGATAAAAAAGGTATGAACTTCCAGTTATAAAATAAGACACAGGGATACAATGTATAGCCATAGGAGATAGAGTTAAGAGCATGTAACAACTGTGACAGATGGTAGCTAGATTTATCTTGGTCACTTGGATAAATCTTAATCATTTGGATCACTTCCTAATGTATATAAATATTGAATCACTATGTTGTATACCTGAAACTAATATTATATGTCAACTACACTTCAATAAGGAAAAAACTAAAAAGCTTCTGTACAGCAAAGGAAATCATCCATGAAATGAAAAGGTAACCTACTGAATGAGAGAAAATATTTGCAAATCATATATCTGATAAGGGGTTAACATCCAAAATACATAAAGAACTCATACAACTCAACAGGAAAAAAAAAATCTGATTTACCAATGTGTGGAGGATCTAAATAGAAATTTTTCTATTGAAGACATACAGATGGCCAGCAAGTACATGAAAAGATGCTCAACATCATTAATCTTCAGGGAAATGCAAATTAAAACCACAATGAGGTATGGTCTCACACCTGTTAACATGCCTAATATCAAAAAGCCAAGAAATTATAAGTGTTGGAGAGAGTGTGGAGAAAAGGGAACCCTCAACCACAGCTGGTAGGGAGGTAAACTGGTAGAGCCACTATAGAAAAAGAGGATCCTCAAGAAATTAAAAATAGAATTATCACATGGTCCAGCAATCCCACTTCTAGGATGTATCCAAAGGAAATGAAATCATTATCTCAAAGAGGTATCTGCACTCCCGTGTTAACTGCAGTATTCGCAACAGATGTGTGTACCACATACACACACACACACTATGAAATATTATCCGACCTTTAAAAAAGGAAATCCTGTTATTTGTGACAACATAGATGAACATGGAGAGCATTATGCTACAAGAAATAAGTCAGAGAGAGACAGACGAATACCACATGGTATCACTAGTATGTGGAATCTAAAACAAAAAGTTGAAGTCATCTAAAAGAAGAGAAGAGTGGTTGCCAAGGTTAAGAAGGAGGGGTGGAGGGGGAGGAAGGAGAGACTGGTAAAAGGATACATACTGTCAGCTATGAAATGACTAAGGGCTGGGGCTCTGACGTGTAATATGGTAACTATACTTGATAACACTGTCCCATATCATTGAAATTGGCTAGGAGAGAACTCAAATGTTCTCACCAAAAAGGGGGGGGAGGAATACGAGGTGATGATGGAGGTGTTAATTAAACTAGATGGTGGGGGAATCCTCTTACAATGTATACATATATCAAATCATGACACTGTACTCTTTAAATACCTTACCATTTTGTCAATTATGCCTCAACTGGGGGGAAAAAAGACTTTGGCTGGCATTGTCCCCCCTTCCTGGACTTTATCCTGGTTCCTCTAACTCCCTGGAATTTTACAAGTAACAAGAGTGTGGGCCCTGATGATTTATGCTAACCAGGGTGACTCATGGCAGCCCCAAGTAAGTTTATGTTAACAGATGACTCAGGATGAGGGTTCCAGAGACAAACCATATGACTGATCAGAGCATTGGGGCTTTAAGTCATATTGCACCAGCCAAACCTCTGTGGGAGGACGCTGGAGATTGAAATCAATCGCATTGTCGGTGATTCCATTGATGGTGCCTACATAAGAAAACCACAACAGAAACTCTGGACACCAAAGCTTGGGGAAGGTTTCCTGGTTGGCAATACTCTGAGTATTGTCTGTCACATACTGATGTGCCAGGAGGGTGACACATCATGAACCCACAGGGATAAGACAAAGAAGCTTCAAGACTGGGACCCTCCCAGACCTCACCACCCTCCCTTTGGTTCCACTCTGTATCTGTTACAATAAATCTGTAAGTGTAAAGACAGCACTTTCCTGAGTTGCAGGTGTTGTTCTAGCAAATTACTGAAATTACTGAACCTAAGTGGGTCAGAAATGAGGGCAGCCTGGGGAGCCCCAAACGTGAAACTGCTGACTGAAGAGAAGGCAGTCTTATGGAGGGCTGCACCCTTCACCTGTAAGGTTTGGATGAACTCCAGGTAGTTGGGCCAGAACTCCATGCAGGGGGAGGTCTCACTAGAGTTCCAAACCTGGTGCTCACATCTCAAGACACCACCTCCTTAGCTTGGCCTTGAGGTCAGTCACCACTGACTGCCCTGCTCTGATCGCCCCTTCCCCCATGGCCTCCCTGTCCTCACCTAATTTAATAGAAAAGGACAGTCCCAGACCTGGCACCCACCAGCCTGTCACTGTCACTATGAACACTTCGGCCAGCACTGAATCAAAAGACCAGAAAGGTCTTAAAAGCTCTCTCCCCTTGCCTTGTGGCCACATGCTCTAACTCTAGGACAGAGCTCTCAAGTAAAATGCAATGAAATCACCGGAGAAGCTAACAATAAACCCAGACCAACCCTCATCGGGTTCCTGTTTCTGAAGACCTGAGGCAGAGACTGGGGATCTGCACTGCGAGAAGCTCGTCATGGCTTTGGTCTGGCGCTGCATGGAGAATTAATCACGTTTCCACACAAGACAGTCATACAAACGCGGGTGGTAAATGATTCTTCGATCATAGGGCGTCAGAGAACACACCCTGCAAATCTGGTACAGCCTATGAACCCCAGAGAGCAGACCTGGCCCTGAGGTGTCAAGGTAAGTTAAATAATTGAACTAGGACCAAAATCCCAGGCTTCAGGGTACCTGGTCTGAGGAAGCCTGGAAAGGATAGATCCAAGAGCCCTTCCTCCCCAGAGAACTAGCTGTCATGGATGCCTGGGGAAAGAACAGGGAAGCAGGGATTTCGGATATTGCCCAGTAGACCAGCTACCGAACGAGGACATACGAGCCCTGCCCCCAGTGTCCCCGCATGATGCCAGTCATGTCACCACTGATCACTGGCTCAGAAGTGGCTCCAAACAGCTGTGAGATGTGACAGCAGCAGCACACATGAAAAACAAGGCCTCTCGGCAGAGGGAAGAAGAGCACCTGGGCTTCACCACACCACCATGAAGAAAGTAGGATTCAGGTCAGGGGCACCTGTGAGGAGAAAACTTGGTCCCCCCTCACTGGTTAAGGGGCCGCTTGAGAAAACAGCCAACATGCTCAGGAAACCCAATAGTAAATCATGCTGGGAGACCATCAGCCTCACTGGGAATCACAACTACAACAAATTGAAGGTACTACGCCAGACCCAATTTATATACATATATATGTGTATATGTATATAAATTGTGTGTCTATATAATGTGTGTGTGTGTATATAGATACATACACACATAATGTGTGTGTATAATGTGTGTGTGTATATCTATATATATACACACAAATAAAAGGAGGTTTTCTTCATTCTAATATTGGCTGGGCTATGAGTTAACAGACACATTTACAAGATTTTAAGATCTCAAACTGATCCAATTTTTCTCTGAAACAACTCAGGAAGGGGCACCTGGGTGGCTCAGTCAGCTGAGCGTCCAACTCTTGGTTTCAGTTCAGGTCATGATCTGAGGGTTGTGGGGTTGGGCTCCATGCTCAGCAGGGAATCTGCTTGAGATTCCCTCCCTTTGCCCCTCCCACCACTCAAATACATGCACATGAGCTCTCAAATAAAATCTAAAAAAAAAAGAAAAAACACTCAGGAATACGTAATTAAACCTACAAAGCCAGAGTATCCTTTGCCTCCACAGAACCAAGCTTTAAATCTTGTAAGAGAGAGGGGCGCCTGGGTAGCACAGTCGTTAAGCGTCTGCCTTCGGCTCAGGGCGTGATCCCGGCGATCTGGGATCGAGCCCCACATCGGGCTCCTCCGCTGGGAGCCTGCTTCTTCCTCTCCCATTCCCCTGCTGTGTTCCCTCTCTCGCTGGCTGTCTCTCTGTCACATAAATAAATTTAAAAAATCTTTAAATAAATAAATAAATAAATAAATAAATAAATCTTGTAAGAGAGAGCCACCAAAAAAAAAAAAAAAAGGAGAGAGAAGGCCACCCCTTTCTGTTCCCAGTGCCCAGGCTCGTGCCTGGGGCAGAGAAGCTATTGGATATGTGTTTTTGAGAAGAATGATTATATGGTTCAGAATTAAATAATACAAAGAATCTGATGATTATATTCGAAATCCTGCTTTAAAAGTACCCAAATTGTAAATGCCCAAAAACGGATAAATGGCTAAAATACATTAACATGATGGAACATCTTAGAGCTATTTTAAAAGACAAACATAGGCCCTGTGCTACTAAAAGGCATGTTTATATTAAACACTGCATTTTAGGGGCGCCTGGGTGGCTGAGTTGGTTAAGCATCTGCCTTCGGCTCAGGTCATGATCCCAGGGTCCTGGGATGGAGCCCAGCATTGCGCTCCTTGCGCAGCAGGGAGCCTGCTTCTTCCTCTCCCTCTGCCTGCTGCTCCCCCTGCTTGTACACACGTGCATGTGCTCGCTCTCTCTCAAATAAATAAAATCTTTTAAAAAATAAATAAACACTCCATTTTAAAAACAGATTGTGAAACCACTGGAGTATGCACACATGAAAAACACGACAAAACAGGGGCGGCTGGCTGACTCAGCCGGTAGTACACACAACTCTGATCCTGGGATTGTGAGTTCGAGCCACACACTGGTTGTAGAGATTACTTAAAATTTTTTAAAAATCCAACAAAAGAAATATATACATATTAAGATTTAAAAGAAATACCATGGAGAGTTTGAAAGCAACTTTTAGTTCTTTTTGAGGGAAAGGAAGGGCTTGTGATAAGGACAGGATATGGGGGAGCTGGCAAAATCTTTTCTTTTTCTTTAAAGACTTTATCTGACAGAGAGAGAACACAAGCAGGGGGAGCAGTAGACGGAGAGGGAGAAGCAGGCTGCCCGCTGAGCAGGGAGCCTGATGCAGGAGCTCGACCCCAGGACCCTGGGATCACGACCTGAGCCGAAGGCAGACTCTTAACTGACTGAGCCACCCAGGCGCCCCAGGAGCTGGCAAAATCTTATTCTAGAACTTGGGTGGTAGTTACAACGGGGTTAACTTTATAATAATTCTCTACTCTATGTCTTTATTTTGTATAATATTCTGTGCCTGTTTTATAAAATAAAGGTGACAAACCGTGGCGTTGAGTGAGAAGTATAATGGACAAGTGTAACATATACATAATCATACATTGACCATTTCCTAGAAATATTTGAGAAAATCATATAACAAATGTATACAGTGACCTAATAACAAAAGTAGGGATTTTGCTACCCTCCCTTAAGAAAAAAAAAATTTTTTTTTGCTTTAGGCTGCTAGGACCGCCATAACAAAATACCACAGACAAGATGGTTTAAACAACAGAAATTGACTTCTTCACAGTTCTGGAGGCTGGAAGTCCAAGATCATGGTGTTGGCAGGGTTACTTTCCTCTGAGGCCTCTCTCCTTGGCTTGCTGATGGCCACCTCCTGTGTCCTCACACCGCCTTTCCTCTGTATGCGTGCCCCCTGGTCTACGTGTGTGCAAATTTTCTCTTCTTCTAAGGACACACATCAGACTGGATTAGGGCCCATCCTGATGTCTTCCTGTCAATCACCTCTTTAAAGGCCCTATCTCCAAATACAGTAGGTACTAGGCATTGGCGTTTTGGGGACACACAAAATTCAGCCCATAACACCCACCAGACTTACCCCCCACCCCCCACCCCCAAAAAAAGGACACAAACATCCAGGACAGGAAGAACAGAGTTGGGGCAAGACTGGCCATGAGCTAAAAACTGCCAACACTCCTAAACGGGTACTCAGGGTTCATTATACTGTTCCCTCTACTGTTGCATGTGCTGGTCATTACCCATCATAAAAGGCAAGGAGGGTTGGAAGAGGGAAGAAGAGAAACAGGAGGAAAACCCACATTTGTGTAGATCTTGGAGGCTGGGTATTTTCTCCATAAAAGTGAGTCATCCAACAATTCAGTAAGTGTCATTTACGGTTAAGAACAAAATATTTTTTCTTTAATCAGCAGTAAGTATACTTTTTAAATAATTTAATTAGGGGCGCCTGGGTGGCTGGCTGAGTCGGTTCAGCATNCTGGAGTCTTGATTTCGGCTCAGGTCATGATCTCAGGGTTGTGGGATGCAGCCCCATGGTGGGCTCCACACTCACTGGGAGTCTGCTTGAGATTCTCTCTCTCTCCCTCTGCCCCTCCCCCCCTTCATGTGCACGCACTTGCTCTAAAAACAATTAATCAATTAATAAAGTGACTTAAGAAAAAGCACTAGAAAAGGAACAGTGGAAGGAAAGATGGACATCTATTGACCACTGAACCATACCCACCGCGTAGTTCACCTAATTCCACTCCTTGGCCCATTGGTGAGTCTGACGCTCCCTCATCCCCCTATCCCAGGCACAGGGTTTGACTCTATTTCCTAGGCCCCTCCCCTTACAGTTAGGTGAGACCCTGTGGCATGGAAGAGGAAGGGATGGCCTGTCACTCACAGGACTTTGGGCCTTCAAACCATGTGCAGACTCTCCACACTCTCCCTCCTCCCACCTCCCAGCCTGGATGAGGAAGCAACCCAGCTTCAACCAGCAGGAGCCTCGCCTACGGCCATGCATACACATCATCTGGGATCTGTTAAAATGCAAATTCAGATTCACCAAGTCTGGGAAGGAGCCTGAGACTCTGCATTTCTCCCAGGCACCGGGTGATAGCCAGGGGCTGGTCTACAGACCACACTTCCAGTAGCAAGGGTCTAGGCAGAGCCTCCCACCGGAGAGGTTCTCCTCTCGGAGGCCGCAGACACAATGATCAAATGATGAGCAGTGGAGAAGACACAGCAGAAAGACCCAACCAGAAATAGCCAGTTGGCCTGCCGCTCTTGACCCTTATCATAGGTCAACTCAGACCCATGATTAACTCCAGTCTTAAAGCACAGCTCGTGAATGTATGCCGAGACAGCTGCAGACAGATGACATTAGCGTGTGCAATATGATAGGCGCTGGCTGGCTTCTATCAACAACAGAATCTGCCACCCTGAGTCAGAGGACAGGGCTGTCAACAGAGGGATCTGTGAAGGCGGTCACTGCCACTGCACGGAAACCGCGGCGGCTGGCCTGGGGGAGAAGACCGCTGGCCTGCAAGAAGGTCACGCAGCCTTCGCCAGCCACGCTGCTCTTGCACAGACAGAACCCCACACAGAGGCCACCGTGGTGATTAACAGAGAGCTTGTCTACAAAGCCTCGGCAAATATTTGTATCACCTTATCCCTTGGCATCCTAGCAGTCCGGTGTTTATAAAACCTGCATGCAAATATCACCATGCTTGTCCAAAATTTGCAGGAAGCAGATAAGAACTTGGCGGTAAGCCCCAAGGATACCTTGAAAGGCTCTGGTTTGCAGTGGGACTTTCTCGGGTTTAATTTCAAGCTTAGTTAACTTTAGGTTCCTTCTCTATTTAAATAACAGGTGACCTAAGAGAAGCAGAGCTCTCCACCGGCTCTCGCCTGAACCTGTGCGAGGGGAACAGGGTTCCCTCTGCCCTCAATCACCATCAGACAAAAGCCTGGAAAACATGCTGCACAGCCAAGAAGCTCCCTCCCACCCAAAAGCTCTAAGCTTGGCCCACTACGAAAAAGCCATTTGAATTTGAATTCCTGAGAAATCTCTATTACTGGCTGTACTCAAAGAGTGCAGGTTGGTTAACCTCAAGCACGCAGCTGAGGTAACTTCCTTGGGGGAATGCTCTCAGGGTTCGGCTGAGAATGACTTTAGCGGGGCACTTTGGGTATTTGCAGCGAAATGCACTTAAGACGCTTTCCAAGTTCATGCGCCCTAGACAAATCTTTCACTGGCAGGGAAAACAGTGCTTCCCAGCCCAGCCTCTCTTGTAATTACCACGGATTTCATAAGCAAACACGAGCTCTAGGGCAGTCCCCTATACTCTGAGTGGTCCAGAAGCCCCCGGGGTCATAGGTGGTTTCTACTTTTTTCTCCTTCTTCCAAAAAGCCTAATATCATGAAAAGTGTATGCTGGGCAAACCTAAAAGCCTTCTAGGGGTGTCTGGGTGGCTCAGCCGGTTAAGTGCCTGCCTTCAGCTCAGGTCATGATCTCAGGGTCCTGGGATCTATCCCGGGTCAGGCTCCCTGCTCAGCAGGGAGTCTGCTGCTCCCTCTCCCTCTGCCCCTCCCCTCTGCCTGTGGGCTCGCTCTCTCTCAAATAAATAAAATCTTTAAAAAAAAAAAAAAAAAAACCCAAGCACCTGCTACTTAACACAGAAATAACACCCATACACCAAATGTGTCACCTCATTTATTTTAGGTCTTCAAGGCAGACAAGGAAAACACATTTAGCCCAAAAAGTTCAGGAAGAAGCATCTACTGCAATCAGTTTTCTCCCTAAGTCAAAAGCAATTTATTCGAAACAAGTTCCCTTATTTGGAATCTCCCCAAAATTTCCAAAATCTTTTTTTTCTAAAGTCTGCAAATAGCACGTGGTGTTATGGTTTTTAGACATTTTCTTTTCCTGGTGATTCTTTCAGCTCTGATGATCTCGGGCCTCCTGCCAGGTGGGAGCAAATTTCAGGGGCAGCTCCACCCGGCCCAGGTTCCCTGAGGCCCAGCCTCCCCAAAGCCCAGCCAGCTTGGCTCAGGGGCCAAGTCCTGAATCACATCCCCCAGTATCATTTGCTTTTGTGCCTGCTCCCTTCCCTTGGGGTAAAGGGCCCACCTATCAGACAAAGTCATGCCTTCAACTCCCCGGAGAGGATCACTGAAAATACAAAAAGTTAAAGGCAACACCTGCCAGGTGCACGCATGTCCTTCTGATCCACTGAGTAAGCTAAGGGCCTAAGACTTCGCTGGAGCACCACGGACTCGCTTTCTCGATGCCTCTTCCAGATAACGCCAGGGTTTTCTTTTAAGATTTTTTATTTGAGATTGAGAGAAAAAAAGAGACAGAGAGAGCAAGCGCAGGGGAGGAAGGAGGAGAGAGAGAATCTCAAATAGACTCCACACTGAGTGCAAGTCTGTCCCAGGGCTCCATCTCACGACCTAAGCCAAAACCAAGAGTCAGACTGTATTTATTTATTTGACAAAGAGCTCAAGCAGGGGAGTGGCAGGCAGAGGCAGAGAGAGAAGCAGGCTCCCCGCTGAGCAGGGAGCTGGATGCAGGGCTGGTCCCAGGACCCTGGGATCATGACCTGAGCTGAAGGTAGGCGCTTAACCGACTGAGCCACCCAGGCGCCCCTGGGTTTTAACAAGCCTGCTTTGGCTATTATTTCTGCCCAAGCTCCCTTCTCTGACCTGGCCATCGATTTCTCTCTAGATCATCATACAGCAAAGCAATTGATACTTAAGGCCCCACTGGACTGACAGAGACTTCAGCCCCTTGCCTGGTTGCCGTACAATCCAAAAACAATTTTTTTTTTCTGACAAACAGTATGAGGTGTGGAGGGAAAGGGCAGGTGGTTGCACAGCTATGATTTTATTCCAAGTAAACACAATAACAAAGTAGTCGAGCCTAGTTTTTCCTTTAATTTTTACACATTCTTAGGGGAAAAGGCAAAGGGTTAACAAGCGCTGATTTGACTTCGTATTTCTGGTAATTATCCATGAGTTGGTAACAGAGGCTGCTTAAAGTCCATAAACAAAACCTACAGGGTTCTCACAGCACCCAGGCAGAAATGAACGTGTGATCAAAAACTCGCCAGTGCTCGGGCTAGCTCTGAACTTGAAATCTCCCACACCAAACCAGTCCTTCAGGACCAGCCCGCCCGTCCACCTCTCTTCTAGGCAACCGTTTGTTCAGAGCTCTCAGCAGAGACTCCAGACCTGGAATATGGAATTTGTCCGCCACATTCTGACAAGCAAAAACAATCGTACCAGAAAATAGAAGACCAGAGAACCATATTTTATACACAATACAGGGAAGAGCTGTTCCCAAACGATAACTCCAATTTAAAATGTAAGAACCTCTCTGCCTATTATTCAAGAGTTAAGGGGGAAAAGCTAATTACAAATCATACACTTTTCTCTTTGGGCAATACTATGTCAATGGGACAGATTTTCGGAAAATTCCAGCTAACCCAGTTCATTCTTTGAAGCATTAGGTCAATTACAAACATACCAACCCTAGCTGCGTATTCAGAAAGAACAAAACATCCTTTGAAAAGCCTCTGTACGAGGTCTAATAAAGGGCTTATGCAGTAGCAAGTGGAAGAGGGAAAGTTCCATCGGGAATCTTAGGACACACTAAAACAGCTTTCTTAATAATCTTTGGACCTTCTCCCACTCACTTGGAAAAACGTTTCTTATAACCACAAAAACTCAGAGGTGGGGAGCGGGGAAGCAACTGCGAACACAAACGGGTTTAGCAGAGAGCGCAGGGAATCCCACGTAGACATCCTCTGGCCTGTCTCTGGCCTGTTTCTCCAGCGATCCGGATGCCCTTTCCCAGCAAATCCGATTCCCTCTAGCAAGCCTCGCTCTTCCTCGTCCCTCCACGAAGGTCGCCTGAACTTCATCAGAAGGAAGGGGGAGGGAATACAGACCACCCCCCCCCCCGACACACACACCAGTGAGGACCCAACTGTATAACCTAAAAGCAGAGACACCACCCCCTTTTTCTTCCCCCAAAGAGGCCAGAGCCAAATGGCCTCTTCCTCCCTCATCCCCACAGAAGCAGCCCTCAAACGCTCTCAAAGCACACAATGTGTACATGCCTTTATTAAAATTTTTTTAAAAAGATGCAACCCACAACTCACTTTTTTTAAGATTGTATTTATTTATTTGACAGAGCGAGAGAGCACAAGCAGGGAGAGCGGGAGAAGCAGACTCCCCCGAGCAAGGAGCCCAATGTGGGATCGATCCCAGGACCCTGGAATCATGGCCTGAGCTGAAGGCAGATGCTTAACTGACTGAGCCACCCAGACGTCCCTCACCTTTTTTTTTTTTTTTTTTAACCAGGAATCTCAACAACAGGACTGCAGGAAACAGGAATTTTAACATTCACTAATTCAAATGAAGTCTTAAGCGCTGGTCCACCATGTGACGAGCACTCTTCTCGACTGTCGCCCACAGATGGCATCTTCTGGGGAGATCGGAGGTAGGAAGGAAAGCAGGGGACAACCACACTAAGACAGGTCCAGAACAGTGACAGCGATCAGACAGAAGATGAAACAGAGATGCGGCGGAGGATGGGTGGTTCCCTACCTGGGGTTGAGGCAAGGCTCTCAGAGGAAGCCAGGTGTGTACCAAGTCCAGGGACAGCATGTTCCAAGAAAAAGAACAGCAAGTGAGAAGCCCTAAGGTCTAAAGCGCTTAGAGAAAAATCCGGAACTACTAAGCACTTGCCTCTGAGCAGAGATAATAAAAGAATGTCCTATATAAGGGAGTGAATCAGGGAATCTGGGAGAGGTAGCCGGGCTTCAGGACTTCTCCCATCCACCCAGAGTAACTACTAGCAAGTCCAGCAGACAAATACAGAAACTGGCTGGGACTGGATCTGGCCCAAGGGCACACACACACTGTAAGTTAATCAGCCAGGACAGTCCCCACGGCAGTGCCAACGCACCGCTTCTCATCTCTACCAGCTCTGCGGACCCCAAGGGCTGGGCCCCGTGCAGGGCCCCTCGGAGGCCTCGGCCCACCCAAAACTCTGGGACCAGGTGATGAGCTAAGCCAGCCAGGCCACGGTGAAGGTCCGCGTCATTTCGGGGGACTTCCAGCCTCTCCCCCTTCCCCAGGACTTCCCTGGTTCCCAGACTGCTCACCACAGCCCCCTGGCCAGCTCGCGCTCTCTGCCTCACACGGCGAAGCTAAGGGCAGGACTACAATGGCCTTCGCTGGCCGGACTCACACACATCCCAGAACACCCCTCCAGCCCCACGAACTGGACCACCGTGAGACGTTCCCATCCACGTTCCCACTACCTGGTGGGACCCGCCTGGTCTGCGAGGGGTCACCTCCAGGGCCGCACACTCTCCCTGGAGCTTTCACAGCCCGCATTCTTACCGACAAAGTAGAGGCCACCAGTGGTTTTCCCAGGTGGGGACGGATCATAGGTTTTCACTAGTCACTACTCCTGGTACAAGTGTAGCAAACACTGGCATCACCCTGCCCACATTTCCTTCCAAGTTCCATGGTGGGGTGAGGGGTACAGTTTATGGAACATGAACTTCAGCTCACTGAGAGCGATATTATTTATCATCCAACCTAAGACACTCCTAGGAGTACAACGTGATAACAGGTGTAAACCAGGCCTGTCCTGGGCAAGCCAAGAGTTAGAAGCACGTGGTACAGGTGAAAAGAAAAATTCAAAACAACAACAAGACTGGCAAAAGCTCTATGACCTCAGGCAATCAAAAAAAATTTTTACGATTTATTTATTTCAGAGAGAGAAAGAGAACACGAGTGGGAGGGGCAGAGGGAGAGAGACTCTCAAGCAGACTTCCCACTGAGCGAGGAACCCCAGGCCGGGCTCGATTTCATGACCCTGAGATCAAGACCTGAATCAAAACCAAGAGTTGGACGCTTAACCCACTACGCCACCCAAGCCCCCCTCAAAATTTTATTCTTAATCTGATTTCATTTCACGTCAAGGTAGGATTTCTTTTCCTTTCTTGGGGGGGAGCGGTAGGAGGAAGGCTACCACACCAACCCATTTCCTTCCGAAATAAAAAGATGCAAGAACACCGCAGAGAATGGAGGCCTATTAGGAGACCCAGATATAAGGGCGCCTGGGTGGCTCAGTGGGTTAAGCATCCGACTCTTACTTCAGCTCAGATGATGATCTCAGGATCATGCGATCGAGCCCCACGTCGGGCTCAGCGGGGAGTCTGTTTGGGATTCTCTTTCTCTCCCTCTGCCCCCCACCCACACTCTCTCTCTAAAATAAATAAATATTCAAAAAAAAATAGGAAACCCAGATACAAAGAACACACATGCTCTTCTCTACAATCTGACCTAAGGCTACACTCCATCAGGAGCCAGGGGCCCCTTCAGAAGCTAAGACCGGGCCCGAACACGGGCACCGGATGGCGGGCGCTAGGGAAAAGTCACCTGTAACACAGGAGGCTTCTGGGGGTGCACCTCTTCAGGGATTCAAGGAAAGAGAACTTCTGCACAAACTAAAACACCGTGTCATTCAGCAAGCGCCACCTGTCCCAAGAAGCCATTCCCGGATCACAGCAGCTCCTCAGACTCACGCACACCTGCACGGACGGCTCCCTCCTCTGCCTCCAGAGACTTCCAACATCGGAAGCCGGGAGTCAAACAGCCCAGCCCCTCCGTGTACTAACTCTGTTGCTGTGGGTGCAAAACGTAACCTCTGCACCTCAGCTGGAGGCAAAGGGGCGCCCTTGGCAAAGCGTGTGCAAACGTCACCACAGTTCTAGTAGCGCCGCACCTCATGCGACAGGAATTTACGTTACAAGGCAGAAAACTGTTCGTAGAAGTCCTGGAGTGATCAGAATGGCTGTGCCCAAGATGAGGGCGGCCACTGCCTCTTACTTCAGAGAGGGAAGGGAGCTGAGAGAGGAAGATGGAGGGGAGGGGGCGAAGCCCCCCCATACTCAACCCCTCTTCACAAATCTCCAACCCCCATCGCAGAGGGATTTTGTGGAAACCAGGAAACGGGGCTGACTTGGGGCAGAGGAGGGGGGAACAGAGAAGGTTCAAGAACACAGCAGGTGGGAACATGAGGCAGGAGGAAGTGAGCACAGCACCGGCAGGAAGCGTGGAATGGGACCTCCAGCCACCAGCAGCTCCCCAGGAGCCACAGGGAGGAGCCACGGTGGCCTGGCTCCCTGCCCGGTGACCACCACCGAGGAAGAACACGCTAGCCTCACCCGTGCTCCGTCCTCCCCCAAGCACGGCGGGGTCGGCCCTTCCACACACCCACACACAGGGTGCCGCACAGCTTCACGGTCACCCCCTCCTTGAAATTCCTGCCAGGAATTCGTTGTGAGAGGGAGGAAACCACTAACGGCTTTGAACCAGACCTTCTGTCTGGGTGACCCAGGGCCAGCTTATGTCAACCTGCCTCTGGGTCATCTCAAGCTTGCCAGTCGGGGTTCAATCCAGCTGCCACGGTCCTCACCCACCTCACACACGGCCTTCCCCACAGCCCGACACTGAAGGAGTAGCTATTTACCCACTTTGTTCTGCCCTCAAGAGAAACGCCAATTCCCAGAAATCAAAGGCGATGAATTCCCTTCTCAAAAGTGTGTGTGAGTCTGCTCTCTGTGGGAGTCCTTCCTGCTGCACCTCATCCTTCCTGGAAGCGTTTCTAGAAACTGTGCCTCCCCCTTACAGGAAAGGAATCCTTCCCTCCCAAGGAACTGTGTAGATGAAGCAGCCCTGGAGAATTTCCCTTCAAGACTTCAACTGACTTTCTGAGCGGCTCCTAGCAGAGAGGACCAGAACCCACGAGACAGACAAAGAGAAAGAGACAGACAGACACAGAGAGAGGAGGGAGGCAGGGGACCCTAATCTGGCTTACTCAGAGGGCCGAATTCTCTCTTATGCTCTGTTTCAAGGGAAAAAAAAGTATGTTTCAAGGAAAAAACAGGATGTTATATTCAAAAGGGGAAAAGCAAAGGGGATTCTGAGTATGCCTGAGAACAATGGAGTCACCTCTTTTTTTCAGCTCTTAATACTTGATACACTAAAGACTTGCATGGGGCTTTCACAAAAGCAAAATAATTTGGTTAAATTTACATGCAGATGTAAAAGAGAAAGTTCAGAGCTCGCGTCTGAGTTACCCCATCGCCTTAAAGAACATAACCTCCGCTGGCTGGTCCGTCACCAAAGATCCACAAACCCAGTTCCGGGGAACTAACGCGATCATGAGTGATCCCATTTCAAGAGCAAGAATGATACTTGAACACCCGGCCTGCCTGTCCAGGGACACAGCTCATTCTCCTCCTGAGTCAAGTACTCTGAAGGGTATTTAAGGGCACTGCCTTTAAGTCTGAAAAGTTTTAAGGACTTTTACCTGAATTCGACTCAAAATTTATGAGGCAGCAGGCCTATAACCAGCAGGTCAACAGAAGGTTAAGGTCATGAGGTCGAAGTCCTCAGTGAGTTCGGTGTAATAGAGGATAAACGACCACAATACAAAACAGCTCTGATCAGTGACAACCAGTGGCACTCACTCCGACCAACACCTCCACGGGACACGGGGTGCCTCAGGTGGCGGGGGCTACACGGCCAAGTACCACTGATAGGGCGACTTAAATAACAAAAACTGAGCCTCTCACAGTTCTCCAGGAATGGAGTCCATCCAAGATCAAGGTGTCAGCACCATTAATAGAAAGACAGTAGGTGCCAGAAGCTGACTTGGGCGGTTTCGGCCACGTTGCTCTGCTGTGGAGCTGTTTTCTAGAAGACTTCTGGAGGATGTAGCTACCATCACCTGATAATTTCCCAGGTGCTTCCACAGACAGTGGCCCAGTTCTGAGTATAAATTACACTCCCCTTCGCTGCTTTCTTTTTTTAACAAACCTTCATTTCTGTAGCAGTTACTAACAGGTCACTTCTCCATCGGAGATGGGTATCACACACCACACCACTTCCACATTCCCTCCCTGCTGACTTGCCCTGCTTCACTGCAAATGGGGAAGAAGAATAAGTGTATAGCATTTTATCCATTTACTATACTTAAAAACATAAGTTCTAGAATATACCGAGCTTGGGGCGTCTGGGTGGCTTAGTCTTGGTTAAGAGTCTGCCCTCGGCTCAGGTCATGCTCCCAGGGTCTTGGGATCAAGTCCCTCATCCAGCTCCTTGTTTGGCGGGGAGCCTGCTTCTCCCTCTGCCTGCTGCTCCCCCTGCTTGAGCTCTCGCTCTGTCAAATAAATAAATAAAATCTTTAAAAAAAAAAAAAACAACTCCAGATTAAGTTTAATTTTCCCAACTTGTGGAAGAGGATACTGAAGCCCAAAATGATTGCGTGTCTTGCCTAAGGCCACACTAGCGAGTGCAAGATCATGGACCAGCAGCAGGTCCTCTGGCTCCAGTCTGTGCTCTCTCCTGCGAAACTTAATAAAGGAAAACTCATTTAAGATGGAGTCAGGAGGGGTGCCTGGGTGGCTCAATTGGTTAAGCATCTGCCTTCAGCTCAGGTCATGATCTCAGGGTCCTGGGATTGAGCCCCACCTTGGGCTCTCTACTTAGAGGGGAGTGTGCCCGTCCCTCTCCCTCTCCTCCCACTTAGGCATGTGCACGCTTGCGCGCTCTCTCTCTCTCAAATAAAATCTTTAAAATACATAAATAAAAATAAAAAATAAAATAGAGTCAGGAGGCCAGAGGGGGAGCCCTCACATCCCACCACTCATGTCGTGGCTCCAACAAAAAGAAGCCTATACTTTACCTTCCCAGCAGGAGGAAGGGAGACTTTCTCCTGCTTCGGCAACACTCCCGCCAGTGAGAGGCAGTCACAACCCAGCCCAAGAGAAGCAACTACACTTCTGATTCACAGTTTACTCCAATGAACTTTCTGCTTATAGCAGCCCCCTCTCCTCTATAAAACAGGGTTCCTGGGACACCTGGGTGGCTCAATCAGTAAGTGTCTGCCTCCGGCTCAGGTCATGCTCCCAAGGTCCTGGGATGGAGACCCCAAGTCGTGCTCCTTGCTCAGCAGGGAGCCTGCTTCTCCCTCTGCCTACTGCTCCCCCTGCTTGTGTGCTCGCCCTCTCTCTTTCTCATAAACAAATAAATCTTTAAAAAAAAAAAAAATAGGAAAGAGCCCACAAGAGCCAGCCCGTGTTCATTAAGAGGAAATCATGCTAATTCCTGTCTTCGTCGGATTTCAGAATGACTGCCCGGTACATGAGTACGGTACCTCTGGACCCCCTAAGACAGATGGCACGACCTCCCACAACACCTGTGGCCAAGTTCATCTGCTACCCAGTGTTCCTGAGTGGATCAGCCACAACCTACAGGACAGTTCCAGGACCTGTCCTTTCTGGCATTCAGAAAGCAAACTACAAAAGTTATCAAAGAACTTTCAACTGACAACAATGGGATACTGAACTCTGACACCAACAAAATGAACTTAAGCAGAGATACAAGAGCAGTTCGTGTGGGGATAAACCCCATGGACCGTGACGTCAGTTCACCGTTCGTCCAATATAGCCCAATTGCATACATTGCTCACCGTACCCAAATTTCATCGCCAGCCCAGACTTCCAGGAGCCCCCGACACATGACCAGCTGCCCACTCCCCCTCTCTACTTAAACGTGGAGCAGGCGTCTCACACTTAACATGGTCAAATCCAAACTCCCAGTCTTCTCCAACCCACTCCTCCTGCAGGCTTCAGCAGCTCATTTAATGGTCACTCCATCCTTCCAGGGGCTCAGACTGAACCCAGAGGCAACCCTGCCTGTCTCTGCCTCTCAAGTTCCACAGTCTAATATCGAAGATGCCCAGCTCCACCTTCAAATAAGCTCTTCCCTGAACCCGACTACTCACGACTGCCACTCCCATCATCCTCCTGGTCAAAGCCACCTCTTGCCTGAACCACTGTGAAATCTCCCACAGGTCCCCCTGCTTCTGCCCATGGCTTTCTTCAGTCTATCCTCAATACATCCCAAACATCTAGAATGGGGGGGAGGGGCGCAAACATTTTCTGTAAAGAACTAAATCATAAATATTTTAGACTTTGCAGGTCATACAGTCTCTGTAGCAACTACTCAACTCTGCGGCTATAGCCCACAGACAATACATATATGAATGAGCATAGCTATGTGCCAATAAAACTTTATTTACAAAAATAGACATAAGCTGGATTTGACCTGTGGGTCATAGTTTGCCAACTCCTGCTCTGGAACATTACCTGGAACACAGCAAGCACTCAAAAATATTGGTTAAATTGTCAAATCAGTTACTTCGAACACGACCTCTAGCAAGAATAAACCTAGAATAGGTCTAGTTCCAGATGCCACATTAATATAAAGACACTGAGGGGCGCCTGGGTGGCTCAGCTGGTTAAGCGTCTGACCTTCAGCTCAGGTCATGATCCCGGGGTCCTGTTGAGCTCAGCAGGGAGTCTGCTTCTCTCTCTGCCTCTGCCCCTCCTCACCTCCCCGCTCATGCTCTCTCTAATAAATATGATGTTTAAAATAAATAAAGACATTGATAAACCAAAGCATATTCAGTTCAAGCAGATGGAAAAGGTCTGAAAACCCTGCCATTTAAAAGCAACCTAAGAACTGGAGACAATCCTCTGAAAGATTTAATGGATCCATGACAATGGTCTTTGAATACCAGAAGGCCATCATGGGGAAGGGGGAGTCAATTTGTTGTGCACTAACCAAAAAAAAAAAAAGAGAGAGAGCGAGAGCGAGATACAGATGGGCAGAAACTGCCCCAAAAGAAAACTGGCTCAATACAGCATTCTTCTGGCATTCCAGGATGAAGATTAGTAAGAGCAGTAAATTTCCCCACCGCACAATGTCTGGAAGGGATTCCTGTATTGAGTATGAACTTAAGATCTCTCCCATTGAACCCTGTAATTCCGGGACACTGGAAGGAGGGCACACAGGAGCTAGCCTGGGGAAAAAGGGCAGACAGAAACCAGCCCCATGAAGAGGCCGGCACAGAAATGGAATGAGCAGCTAGGAGTGTTCATAGAGGACAGGACTGGGGAGGAGAGATAAGGATGCAAGTTGGTAGGATGAAACGGGAGAAGAGTGTGATCCCGAATGACTGTATCAAACACTTTATCACTGTTCTCAGGACACACTACCCCTTTCCCACAATTCTGTGTCCTACCCATGCCCATCCTCCCCCAGATGACTCCCCACCTTCTTCATGCTATCCCTCCCTGAAACCCCCCACTGGAGCGTGCCTTAGTCCCACGTCTACAACAGCGCACACCCGATGTGTTGGGATTCACTCTCACAGCAAACTGCGGGACATGAGGACCACACTTTCTAGCCCACCTTATGGTCAGAGGCGAACGTGTGACTGACACCTTGCCAATAAAATGTGAGTGCAAAGGACGTAGGCCACTTCCAAGCCAGGAACACAAAAACCAGCCACAAACAACTTCTTCCCAGCTGAAGAAAGAGGACTTGGAGAGGTCCCAAGGACTGAGCCACAAGATACAAAAAGTCCAGCTACTGAAGAAGTGTGTGTAGTTCCCCACCCCCAACAACCCGACAAGGACTACAAACATGAGATCAAGTGTGTTGTTTTGTTTTTTAACTAAATCACTAAGATGTGGGGCTTGCTTTGTTCAGTAGCTAACACCAGTTACAGAATTAAGTAGAACAGACTGTGGGAGCTCTCTGAGAACAGGAAGGTTATTTTTATGGATTTGAATGCAGGAACACAAAAGGCACTCAAATGTTGGCCGCACTCAAATGCTGGTCAAAAGAATTACCTAAACCACAAGGAGGCTGGACCAGTACCCTTGGCCTCCCACTGTGCTCTCAAACAGAAATGGATTTTAAGGGCTGAGAAAGAGCCCAGAAAGCTTAGCATGAGTCACCCAGAACCCTGTTAAGAAAAATTCTGACTCAGGATGCCAACACCTGCCCCCCACCGCCAAGATTATGTTTCTATGGGTAGGGAATGACATTCCGAAATTTACATTCCTCCTCTATCTGGGAAATAAACTATGGCAATTTACAAACAAAACTGTTAGTTTACAAATGCTAAGTAACAAGAGAAGGTGGCGTGGCTACCTTTCAATATTTATTCACTGTTCTGGTAAACCCAACATTGTTTGGTTCATTTCATACTCTCAACAGCCCTATGAGATGAGTATCATGATTCTTCCCATTTTACAGACGAGGAAACCTGCCTTTGGTCAGGTAAACAGAGTTCACATTTATACCCAGACACGTTAGCTCCAGGCGGACACTGCTCCACTGTACCTCACCTGGATTAGGGCTCAGGGCTGTATCAATGGACCTCTGGCAATGGTACGGACATCAGCCTGCTTTCCCCCATTGGCTCCAAAACCCTGGTAACCAACCCAGTAGTTCACTCAGAGGCCCCTCATCAGTCAGGACCCCAATCCTGGCTCTGGGGGCCCTGCACAGACAGGATAGTTACCAAATCTGTCTCACCTCATCAGAAAAGTCCGGTGGTGTGAGAAATGATGGAAGACAAGACTCAAAAAGCAGCTCTGGAAGGACTCTGAATGCCACCCTTAAGACCTGCTCTTGAAAGCAGTAAGGAGGTAGGTGGTTTTTAAGCAGGAGGATGGCATGGATTTTAGGGGAAAGACAGGTGGCAAGAAAACCCACTGGGAGGAAGAAAAGCCAAGAGCATAAGCTGAGGCTGAACAGAGTAGAGGGACACACGCTCCAGGAGGAAGGGCACCTCTGTGCATTTCCATCCCCTTGGCTCTCACACACACACATTCTGGAAACACTTGCTGAATGCAGATTCCAAGGGCATGTCTTAAGTTTAATCAATGGGATTTGATGCCCACAACATCTGCAGGAACGGACAGGTTCGTGCCTTAAGAATTGGACGGCCAAGGGGCGCCTGGGTGGCACAGCGGTTAAGCATCTGCCTTCGGCTCACGGCGTGATCCCGGCATTATGGGATCGAGCCCCACATCAGGCTCCTCCGCTATGAGCCTGCTTCTTCCTCTCCCACTCCCCCTGTTTGTGTTCCCTCTCTCGCTGGCTGTCTCTATCTCTGTCAAATAAATAAATAAAATCTTAAAAAAAAAAAAGAATTGGACGGCCAACACCACACATGGTAATTCAGGAGACAGCATGATGAAGAGAGGGTAGGGGAACGTGCTTCAGAGGCGAGCATCTGTAAAGAGCATACTCATTCACTAACAAGACGTTTACGTGTCCGCTGGCGAGTCAGCAGACTCGTTTATTTTTCCACTCAACCAGTGTTTACCTGTGGGAGCCAGAGCCATGGAGGACAGGAGCCTGAGCACTTTGGCCACTGCCTGTGCTGAGGATGTGGGCAGGATACCAACTGGAGCACTGCGCCCACCCCCCCCCCACCCCCAGCTGTGCTGTCCCTGGCAAGTTGCCCAACCTCTCTGGACCTGCATTTCCTCATGTGTGAAATAGTAGTCACTGCTTATAGGACTGAGGATTGACCGAGACAAGTCTGAGCCCATAGGAAGCAGTCCATGGGTGTTAGTGATGATCAATGGACCCATCTCTGAGGACGAACCACCTGCCCAAGGGCCCAGCAGGAACTTAAAATGCAGATCCCCAAGTCCCACCCAGCCCAACCAGAATACTGGGGAGAGGGAAGGACCCTCATCCGCATTTTAAAGGCATCTCAGAAAACAGTAACGAAACACAAGTTTGTTTTGTTTTAAAGATTTATTTGAGAGAGATAGCAAGGGGGGGGGGGAGAAGCAGACTCCCCACTGAGCAGGGAACCCAAAACAGGGCTCGATCCCAGGACCCTGAGATCATGACCTGAGCCGAAGGCAGACACTTAACCAACTGAGCCACCGAGGCACCCCGGTAAACATGAGTTTTAACTTCTAAAAAAAATTAATCTTACCCTCTACTAACTTACATTTTTAGTTATCTCACTGTAGGTACATAAGATAAAGAGATCTTAGAAGGATTAATCTTTAAATGGATCAATCTTTGGGGTGACTGGCTGGCTCAGTCGGTAAAGCATGTGACTCTTGTTCTTGGGGTTGTGGTTCAAGACCTACGTTGGGTGTAGAGATTAAAATATTTAAAAAGTAAAAATAGGGCACCTGCTCCCCCTGCTTGTGTGTGAGTGCTCTGTCAAATAAATAAAACCTTTAAAAAAATGAAAATAAAAATAAATAGATGGATCTAAAACTTACACTCCAGTCTTCAGGAGGCCCCTGGCCGTGACAACATGAGGCCTTAGCTCGGGACTAGGTGACTTTGCATTAACAACCATCCCCAGTCTCCCAACTTCAAGGCTCAAATTATTCACTTACAAGTATAGCCACACAGAATTTACAGGGCCAAAGAGAAGAGTTGAGCCCATTCCAAAGCCCAGACCTTTCCACTGCATTACTGGCAACCACCTTTACACAATTCATCAGCACAGAAGCCCAGAAAATATTTGCAGGGGCTTAGAGTTCACACAAAAGAAACCCCCCAGAGGCCTGCTCATGGTAAGAGACAGGGTTTCCTGGCCCCACCGAGAAGTGACAGACCAGATTCAGGACAAAGGCTCACGTGGTGCATGGGCTCCACACCCCAGAGCAGGCACAACCTGGGAGATACACAAGGGGGAGGGGGGGGTCCCCTGGAGAACCCAGAAAGGCAAACTATCTACTTGACACACCTGAAAGAACACTAGTTAACCCCACTCACGCTGAGCAGATGCAGAACTCTAAGGATAAATACAAAAATCAAACAGAAACTACAGGAGAGAAACTTACCAAATTTTGTTACTGTTTATTTCACTTCAGGGGCTTAGTAAATTTCAGTACACCTTCCGGGTGTTCCACTTCTTGCTTGGGCCTGTAGTTATTGTATAAATTTGCCAAAAACTCATCAAACTAAATGCTAAAGAGAGGGGAACAGGCAGAGGCAAGAAAAAGGGCCCTGAAAAGCCAGCCTCCTTCTACAAAATTTGAATATTTGATTGTTAATGAACAACAGGAGATTAACATTAAAAGGTATTCTGGGAAGGAGCACCTGGGTTCCTTAGTCATCCTGACTCTTAGTTTAGGCTCCGGTTGAGATCTCAGGGTCATGGGATCCAGTCCCTCCTTGGGTTCCATTCAGAATCTGCTTATCCCTCTCCTGCTTCTCCTCCATTCTCATGCACTCTCAAAATCTTTAAAAATAATAATAAAAACAAAAGGCATTCTGGGGGCATCTGGCTGTCAGAACTTGCAACTCCTGATATCAGGGTTGTAAGTTCGAGCCCCGTGTTAGGCATAGAGATTACTTAAATTAAAATCTTATAGGGCAACTGGGTGGCTCAGTCGATTAACTGTCTGACTTCAGCTCAGGTCATGATCTCAGGGTCCTGGGATCCCAGCCCTGTGTCAGACTCTGAGACGCTGCATGTGAAGTCTCCTTCTCCCTCTTCCCCTCCCCCAACTCATGCTTGGGCGCACGCACACACTCAAAATCAAAAAAATTAAAATTAAAAAAAAAAAGGAATTCTGAAAATGGTACAAAACCCCAGTCTGGTGTTTTTTGTTTTTTTAAGATTTTATTTATTCATTTGACAGAGAGAGAGCACAAGCAGGCAGAGCAAGGCAGATGGAGAGGCAAGCTACCCACTGAGCAGAGAGCCCAACTCAGGGCTTGATCCCAGAACCTCTGGGATCATGACCTGAGTTGAAGGCAGAAACTTAACCGACTGAGCCACTCAGGTGCCCCACAAAACCCCAGTTTAAAATGAAACATCTCAAATAAATAAAGCATCTCCAAAAAATAAATGATAAAACGAAACTTCTCACTGCACTCAGGATCACTACTGAGGGCCTAATGCAGCCAACCTCTGGAAAGCATCACAGCACTCAGCGTCTGCACTTCCCTCCCAACCCCAGCTCTGAGATGTCTGCAGTCTAACACCAGTGGCAGTCTGGCAACAGCACTGGCTTTTCAAAGTGACAGTTCAGACTGCGCCAGGGTCAGGGGAGTGAGAACGTAAGCACTCTCAGGTGGCCTAAATGCATGTGGCCTAAACCCTTCTCCGGGAACAAGTCTCAAGCTGCTAACAGCGGAGCGAGGGTAGACAGATAAACGTAGAACTCATCTCGAGGGACGCCACACAGCAGAGAAGTGGGACACGTCAACAGAGTCTCAGGGGACAGGACAATCTAGTACCCAGCTGGATCAGGTTACACCACTTATTTCTAATAACGGGAAAGAGTAAGAACTATTCAATAAACCATGATGAGAAAATGGGCTGTTTTGGAAAAAATGAGGCCTCTCTTATACCAAATACAAAAGGAAACTCTAGCTGACTTTGTATTAGAAAGAAAATGCTTATGGAGATTTAGATGGTGCTGGAATCTAAACAAGATATATTACAGAACCAACAGGAAAAATTAGAAAGAAGAGCTCATTGATAAATTTAAAACCTCCTATCTAGGGGCACCTGGATGGCTCAGTCAGTAGACTGTGTGACTCTTGATTTTGGGTAGTGAGTCTGAGCCCTTCCATTGGGTGTAGAGATTAAAAATAATTTTAAAAATCTTTTTAAAAATTCTTCTTTAAAGATTTTTTCTATTTATTTGTCAGACAGAGAGAGAGAGAGAACATGAGAGGGAGCACAAGCAGGGGGAGCAGCAGGCAGAGAGGTAAGCAGGCTCCCTGCTGAGCAAGGAACCCGATGCAGGACTTGATCCCAGGACCCTGGAATCATGACCTGAGCCGAGGGCAGATGCTTAACCGACTGAGCCCCCCAGGCATCCCTAAAAAAAATTCTTTAAAAACAAAAACAAAATCTCTGATCTAAATTAAGAGTCAAATAAAAATCTGAAAAAAAAAATAAGCACTATTACAAGTTATTTCAAAAATATAAATGCCTCATAGAAAAAATCTAATATACAATTCAAAGATACAAAAAAAGCTCCATCTCTATAAATCAAATTCAGATTACAACCTTGATATTTTTAATCTTTGACTTAGAAAAAAAGTAATTCAGCTACTGAAGGTCAACAGTGAAATACGCACACAAACCACAACTGAGGGTCAGTTGGTCCAAAATTAGAAAATAAAATTTTGCCTTTCACCAGTTATTCCACTTCTGGCAACAGAGAAAAAGAAAAGATGCACAAAAATACATGGCATGAATATGCATTATATCATTATTGGAAATAAACTGTATCTAGCAAAAGTGAAAGGCTGGATAAATTATAATTAAATATAATGTTTTGAAGATTTAATGCCATGATTAAATGTTAACCATAAAAAATTACGAAGCAATCCTGATTCAGAACTATTTGGGGGGAAGAAAAACTCTAGTTTTCTAGAAAAGATGTGTGTGCATATGAGTTTTAGGGGGAAGACTAAGAAACCAAAGTATCAGCAGGTGTACTTGGCTAACAGAAATAAATCATCTATATTCCTTTTTCTGTAGTTTTAAATTTCTTACAAAAATAGAAATTATACATATATATGTATAATTTTTCTTTTCAAAAATCCACAACAGGGGCACCTAGCTGGCTCAGTCAGTGAAACATGCAACTCTTGATCTCTGGTCGTGAGTTCAAGCACCATGTTGGGCATGAAGGCTACTTAAAAGTCCGCAACAATTACCAACAGCCATTATGTACAACTCCTTGCAGACCCAAGTCCACCCTTTGCTGTGAAAACACCAAAACCCCACTAAGGCCATTTGTACAGAAGTCCGTAAAGCTAGTTACTGGCATCATTTGGGTAGATAGCTACAAGTTTAGAAAGCAGATGAAATTTGAAAGGAAAAACAAATATCCAATGAGAAGGTGAAAACTCGGTTTTTCTCTACAAGGTGGGCCATGTCTCCACGCAGCACTTCCCCGAGGGGCTCATTTCCACTTTCCCCACCTGCATTCACAGGGGTACACATGGAAATCACTAAGGTGGCCTCAGACTTTCAAATCCCTAGAAATGCAGAAGGTAAATAAATACAGGACGGCAATCATGGTCAACAGCTGACCTCCAAAGACATGCCCCTTTTTTAAAACTATAAAACTGGAACAATGCCAATGGGGACAGTGGCTTAAAGCAGTGAGCCAGGCTCAACCTTCCATCAGAATCACCTGGAGCACAAGTGTAAACCCCACCCCCACCTTCTACATAATTCACTGGTCAGGAATGGGTGCCAGGAGAATCTGCATTTCTAACAAGCTCCCAGGTGATGGGGATGCTGAAGGTGTGAGGGCCGCGCTTTGAGAACAGCTGCCCTAAAGCATGTAAGAGGTCTCACGTGCACCGTCACATCTCCAACAGCAATAACTAAGGAAGTCCAGCCCTTCAAGCACAAACGTGTGTTTGGAAGAGCCTTCTCTCTCCATGCATTTAAGATAAAGTATCCCAAGAGGAGCAGCTCAGTACAACAGCTGCAAACAGAGGCTCGGGAGCCGGACTGCCTGATTAGGGATCAGGCCCTACTGCCACACAGCTGTGTGATCCCAGGCAACTTCTCCCGGCTTCAGTGCCATCAGGTGCAAAACAGACAGAAGAGCTCCTTCCCCCGCAGCGGGGAAGCTGGAAACAGTGCCTACCAGAGTCATCAATCAAGAGTCCTCACCTTCCCATTTTCATGCTCACACCTTCCGAAAAATCCAGAAACAGAAAGTGCTTCCAGAGTTCCTTGCCCTGCCTGAAGTTAAGATGTTTGCCTACTTCATTATTATTTATGATAACCACACCCAAATTCCGTCTTCCACCCATATTCTTCTCTCCTTAATAGAGGGGCCAAAGGGCCAAGAGAGGCCCTCACACGCCAAATACACCACAATCAAAACAAGCCTAAGAGCACTCATCCCCTTGGGATCCCCTAGGCTTTCCCATAAAAAAAGTTAAATATCAGAATGTGGGAACAACCAAAGCCTTAGGGTTAGTTTAGGGTCAAGAAACAGAAGATCTAATCATCAACGAAGTGTAATTGAAGCTCACAGGTTCAGGCCCATCTAGTTCGTGGTCCCAGCTACCACGTGGAAAACCAGCCAGCAGCTTCACCTCTCTGAGCTGGTCTTCACCTGTGTCTTCTCCCAGGCTCAGGGACCCTGCAGTGATTTTAGGGCCATAGGACTCCTGGGCAGGACCGCCCGCATTAAGACCATGGATCACGGGGCGCCTGGGTGGCACAGCGGTTAAGCGTCTGCCTTCGGCTCAGGGTGTGATCCCGGGTGTTGTGGGATCGGGCCCCACGTCAGGCTCTTCCGCTGTGAGCCTGCTTCCTCCTCTCCCACTCCCCCTGCTTGTGTTCCCTCTCTCGCTGGCTGTCTCTATCTCTGTCGAATAAATAAATAAAATCTTCAAAAAAAAAAAAAAAAAAAGACCATGGATCACTTCTCCAAAGGCTAGAGAGCCAGAAGACGACCCCACAGGCTTCAGGGACCCATCTCCAGAACGGTCCTCAGGGTGGAAATGGAAATAACTGCAAAAGGGAAAGCGGCTATGCAAAAGCATACTCCAGCTGTTGTGTGTGTCCCAGACAAAAGCAAAACGTGTTCAACAACAGTGTGCCCATTCATTTAAATAAAAAAGTGAAATGAAATCTGCCACAACTAGCTACCAGGACACAAGGGTGAGGCGCACGCGGACAAAGGGAGAGAGAGCAAGACATGGTCACACACACAGGGCTCCCGGTGCAGTTTGCAACTCAGTGTACGTAAGGAATATCGGAGGAGGTGGGGACGCTGTGGGGGGGGATGGCAATGGTCCAGAGCACTAATTAGACTTTGGTTTAGATAAAGGAAGCTGTTCAGAAGCTGCTTACTTAGGAAGAAAAGGGTGCAGCTTTAGTTTATGAGAAGGGCGAATTCCTGAGCGGTACTGGGGAAGGTGGCTAAGGGTGGAAGGGTGGGGGTCCAGTCGGTTCTCCGAGCGGTAATTCTCCCCGGGCAGCCTCGGTTCTCCCCCTCCCCACCCCCTGCTCGGGCTCCTGCGGCGGCCGCTGCTACGGCTGCTCCGCGGCTCCTCCTCCCAGACACCGGAGGCTGGCGGGGCCGCCAACGCCAAGGCAAGGACCCCTGTGAGTCCCCGCCACCAGGTCCCCGGCTCCCCCCGCCCCAGCCGGGCTCCCGCCCGCCCCGCGCGCCAGGGCGCAGGCGGGGACCACGCCGCGCGGCGCCGGCGGCAAGCGCTCCCACGCCACGACCCTCCACCCTCCACCCTCCAGCCCCAGAAGGCGCCGGCGCGTGGCGGCGGCATGTCGCAGCTCGGGCGGGGCGCTCACCAGAAGAACACGCGCGAGCAGAGGTTCGCGTTCTGCAGCGGGTTGGGCTTCACCTCCGCGTACACGGGCAGCATCTTGCCGCCGGGGTCGCGCTGCTCCCGGAGACGCGGGCGGGGATGCTGGAGCAGCGGCGGCCGCGCCGGTCCTCTGGGCGGGAGCCCAAGAACCACCCGCTTCCGGGAGCTGAGCGCCGGCGGCCCGCCCCGTTCCCGCCCCCCCGGCCGCGCGGCTCCTGCCGCCGGGAACCTGGAGCCTGGAGCCTGGAGCGACGCGCCGCTTGCGAGGCGGCCGGACGTGGGCGGTGGAGACCACGCTGCCCGTACCCCGTGCAGGTACGAGGCGAGGCCGCCGCCGGCGTTAGATGAAGGCGGGCGGGCAGAGCTCGTGGTCCGCAGGGCCCACGTGCTCTTACCTGGCTGCAAACTTTGCAGAAGTCCCCGCTCCAGGGCACCCAGAAGAAGCTGCGGAGGGGAGGCGCTGACCCTGCCCACCCAGCTGCTCGGAAACGCCCCCTGGGCCGCGGCTTTCAGAACACCTGGGAGAGCAGCCAGACCACTTGAGCCTTCTGGGCTTGCTGCCCTCATCAGGACCAAACAAGGGTGCCAACGTGAGAGCCAAACATTTGACCTCGGACAAGAGCAGGATTTAGCACGGATTATCTTTGTAGAGCTGCAAGACCTAAAGAAAGGTAACAGGATTGAAAGAAATCCTCTGATTTGGGAAGATGAATGCACGCTGTCTTCGGGGGCAGGCTTTTTGCATCTCACATGTTGCGTTGCACGGAGGAGTTCTTGTCAGCTTTTACTGCCCTCTGAGACTGGGAAAGGGGGCTACGTAAGGAAGAGAGCCGGCCTTATTTCTTTCATCATGCCCTCAGAGCCTGGCAGAATAAACGTGGCCGAGAGAACACCGGTTACTGCACTGCTGGGGACCTTACCTCACGTCTGACTCTAACAAGGCCAGAGTCAAGACGGTGTTATTATCCCTATTTTCCAGATGAGAAAGATAAGGCTGAAAGACAGAACTTTTACATCGTCTTAGAGTCAGTAAATGATGAAACCCGCCTGGGACTGAGTCAGAGTCCATCATGGTCTGTCCCACTGGTGATGGTCAGTGTGCATGAAAAGGGCCTAGATTGGGGTGCCTGGGTGGCGCAGTCGTAAAGCGTCTGCCTTTGGCTCAGGGCTTGATCTCAGCGTTCTGGGATCATCCCCACATCAGGTTCCTCCGCTGGGAGCCTACTTCTTCCTCCCCCACTCCCCCTACTTGTGTTCCCTCTCTCGCTGGCTCTCTCTCTCTCTCTGTCAGATGAATAAATAAAATCTTTAAAAAGGGGGGGGGCTGGATGGATGAATGGATGATTGCAGGAGTTAATGAACAAAATCTTGGACTTCCACTCAGAAGTGTTAGGTTGTTATGTGGCCATCTCCCCAGGGCTCAGCAGCTTCTCTTTCCTTCAACCCTAAATGAAGAAAAAACCAAGGTTACATAGTACTTCTAGCAAGATCACTTTTTAAAAAAAAAATTTATTAGGTGATTTCTAACCCAAGGTGGGGCTCAAACTCACCACAAGAGATCAAGAGTTGCATGCTCTACTGACTGAGCCAGCCAGGTGCCCCAGGATCATTTTATTTTTTGATAATTTCCCATTTACCATGGCTAAAATGGTGTTACTGATAATGGCTTTTTGGTTACCTGGGGGGAGTTAGGTGGGGGATGGGTGAAATAGGTGAAAGGAATTAAGAGTCCAGTTACCATGAATAGCACTGAGTGATGTATAGAATTGTCGAATCCTTATACTGTACACCTGAAACTAATAAACATGTGGGGCGCCGGGGTGGCTCAGTCAGTTAAGTGTCTGCCCTCTCTCAGGTCATGATCCCGGAGTCCTAGGATGGAGCCCTGCATGGGGCTCCCTGCTCAGCAGGGAGTCTGCTTCTCCTTCTGACCCTCCCCCCTCTCATGCTCTCTCTCAAATAAATAAATAAAATCCTTAAAAAAAAAAAAGATTGTTTTTTTTCATTCACTCAACAAATGCTTAGTGAACACTTTTTCAGTATATGACCTCTACGCCTGGCTCAGAGCTTGCAAAGCTTGACCTGCACATGTTTCTTGATCTTAAATAGTTCAATACTATAACTAAATAAGCAGTAAATGTTGGAGAGGATGTGGAGCAGTTGAAAACCTCACATAAAAGATACAACTGCAAAACTACATTACCCAGGAATTGCGCTCCTCGTACCTATTCATTTGGAACCATCCCAAGACACTCCCTGTGTAATCTGAAACCAGCCTCTGTACATAAAGGGCAGGGAGAGACCAAAGAAAGGGGCAGGTCATTCCAGTTGGAAGGCAGCAGTGGTAGTAAGCGAAGAGAACTTACATACAAGGCTTGTCTTGGGGGGCAGCAAGACAAATGCATCCCCACACCCACCAGGCAAATCTTAACTAGGTTCAGTCACATAGAACACGCAGGTTCTCTCAACACCACATCATTATCTCAAGGCTATGTCCTTGGGGCAGCCTCTGGCAGTGGGAAAAACAAGTGGAGACCACATTGCAAGGACAGGAAGGGGGTGAGGAGACTCCAGTTGCTGGGGTACAGCTCACGGGTCAACTGGTGGTCATGTCTTTTCAATGACATACCTCAACACTATCTACCCAAGATAAATGAAAACATATGTCCGCACAAAAACTTAAATGCAAATGTCATAAGCAGCACTATTCATAAAAGCCAAAAAATATATGTTGGGGTGGGGGGCAATGAGAAACAAATGTCCAGCAACTCACTAACTGAGGAATGGATAAATAAAATATGGTATTACATACAATGGAATATTATTTAGCATTTTATTAGAAGGAATGACATTGATGCATGCTGTCAGATGAATGAACACTGAAAGTATTATGCTGAGTGAATGAAGTCAGTCATTGACTAGCGAGGACGAAGAGCAAACATCTAGGGGGAGATTCCATCTTCTTCTACTTGTTGACTTATTCCCAAACCTCAGAGACATGACGCAAATTTGTGCCTTTACAAACTATAAATTACTAGGTGGTCTCAGGATCCCTCTCAAATATCCAAATCATCAGGTGTTCAGTCTGCGGTCGGTAGAAGGGCTAATAACGCAGTCCTAAAACGGCTCAGCTGAGACAGTGCTGCTCTTGAGACAGTTTTCTACCAAGAAATATGGGACAAATGGCATTCACACTTTAAACATACTCCAGTGGGCACACACAGTTGAGCACAATTACTCCATCAGTCCACCTTCCAGTAAGTCTCCACCTCCATATCCTCCGGGTGGACACCCAAGTCAGATTTAGCCAATCATAATATGTCATGGCCATGGCCAAAGGGATGGGCACAGAGACAAGTTCATGGCCCAAACCAGTCAGCTGGTTTTTTCTCCTGAGGATTTTATTCCCCCCTGGAGCTAGAAAGGGAAAATCTCATTTCCTTTTCTGATCAGGGAGTTAAAAAGATATGACTGGTAACTGCTGGAAGCCATGTCTCCCAGGTACATGGAAAGGTCTGAAAGAATAAAGCAGGTATCCAAAGAAAAGTCACACAGTCAACAACTATTTATTAAACACCTTTTATTTGCCAAGAACTGTTCCAGGAAGTAGGGATACATAAGAACATGATGAGTAATATGAGGGACAGTCTTGCTAGTATCGAATCTCAAGGATTCCCAAACCTAATAGGATCCCTACAGCTGTAGCAGGAACTATCACTCTCCAGTTCATCTTCTCTATCACGTCTCCAGGTCTAAGGCAGCTTATTCTCTAAGGCAGCTACTCTCTGCTTAAAGGTTGTTTTCTGGCTCCGCAAGCACATCGGGCCCATATGCAAGGCAGCCAAAACCCTGTAATCAACCCTCAACCAATGACAGGGACCTGGTAGATGAATGTTCCAGTCCCCTCATCTGACAGCTGAAATAATTGTCACCTGTTGCTGCCCAGCAGGATGGAGCCCAGCTGCCCACCAGCACCTTGCTTGCTAATACACCCCTTGTTGGCCGCCTTCCTTTCTGTCTCACTTCTCCACTCCCTACAAATGTTTTCCTGGGATTACTCCAAAATAAACTACATCCACTCAAGTCCTCATGTCAGAGTTTGCTACGGTGGGAACCCAAATGAAAACACCTTACCAGAAATACCCTTCCAATGACTGAAAAATACATTCATTGCCTCGCACCCATAGAAGCCCTAACAAATACTGTAAATCCTGGGTTGCCCGATACAGCAGCATTATTCACACGAGGATTTTGAAGACTTAAAATGCATGTCATCCAAATTGAGATGTGCCATAAGTGTAAAAAATACACAATCGATTTCAAAGACAATACACAAAAAATTTTAATGTCTCATTAATGACTTTTCATATTTATTACATATTGAAATGATAATGATGTAGTTTTGAATGTAGGTGTGGTCCAGAGCCGACAGGCAGGGAAGACTTCTTGAGACGTCTTTGGTGCAAAAAGGTGATTTGACTAAAGCACAGGGACAGGACCTGTGGGCAGGAAGAGCTGCACTGGAGGGGCACCTGCGTGGCTCAGTCGGTTAAGCGTCTGCCTTCACCTCGGGTCATGATCCCAGGGTCCTGCGCAGTGGGGAGCCTGCTTCTCCCTCTCCTGCTCCCCCTGCTTATGCTCACTCTCTCTCTCTCTCTCTGTCAAATAGAGAAATAAAATCTTTAAAAAGAAAAAAAAGAGAGAGCTGCACTATAGTCGTGAGGAGCAATTGAGTTTATACTATGGGGTTGGAGGAGGTAAGGAAAAAGGGAGGTGTCCAAAAGGACTTTCATATGCTAAAGAAGACACTCAGGAGTTGGGGTTGCGGGTGTCAGCTTGTGCTTCGTCCTCAGCTAGCCTTCTGCTCCCTCATCAATACTATTTTGGACACACTGGTTTAAAAGTATCTTGCTAATGTTGATTTCAATTTCGCTCACTCCTTTTTACTTTTTAAAGTGACTACTACAGGGGCTCTTGGGTGGCTCAGTTGTGAAGTGTCTGCCTTTGGCTCAGGTCATGATCTCAGGGTCCTGGGATCGAGCCCTGCATCGGTCTCCCTGCTCCGTGAGCCTGCTTNTCCCTCTCCCTCTGCCTGCCGCTCCCCCTGCTTGTGCTCTCTCTCTCTCTCTCTCTCTGTCCAAGAAATAAAAAATCTCAGATCTAGGGGCGCCTGGGTGGCACAGCGGTTAAGCGTCTGCCTTCGGCTCAGGGCGTGATCCCGGCATTATAGCATCGAGCCCCACACCAGGCTTTTCCGCTATGAGCCTGCTTCTTCCTCTCCCACTCCCCCTGCTTGTGTTCCCTCTCTCGCTGGCTGTCTCTATCTCTGTCAAATAAATAAATAAAATCTTTAAAAAAAAAAAAAAATCTCAGATCTAGCCCTGCATAGGCTCCAAGCTCAGCTCGAGTCAGCTTCAGATTCTCATTCCGTCTGCCTCTGCCCCTCCCCCTCTCGAATAAATAAATAAATCTTTAAAATCAATCAATCATCAATCAATCATGAATCACTTTTAAACAAGTACTCTTTTGAACACCTACCATACATCAGATTCTCTTCAAAGCACTGAGGGTCAAGTGGTAGGAAATAGTCAACAATAAGAGAGTAAGTCAATGAATGAACAAGATCATTTCAGGTTTGATGAGGACTAGGAAGGAAAATCGGCAGTGACAGAGTGCTCGGAGGTGGCTGGCAAGCAGATTTACATTGGGCAGTTAAGAACACTGCTCAGAGGACAGATTTGAGCTGAAACATGGAAACCAAGGAGCCAGCCTTGTGCAAATCTGGGAGCAAAAAACCAAAAATCCCAAAATTAAAAATCCACGGCATTAGACAGTGTAACATAGGGACAGAGTGCAGCTTTAGAAAAAGATGAGAGAGAGAGAACTCTTCTTGGATCCTTAAGAGAGGGGAGGACACACAGCAAACCACCTCTCCCAAGAGTGGGGAGGCAGACAGGTGAATACTGGGCACCCAGGCTCACCTGGCTGGAAAAGGCAGGGAGGCACCTGAAACGTAGCTGATGAACTGCTGGAGGCTCAGTGTGGACAAGTCAGAAATTTAAGAAGTCCAGGGGGACCCAGTCATGGAGGGACCCCCACAGTATTGTGAGATTGACTTTGTTTTACCAGGTTCCTACAGTTAGTATCAGAGAGAAATCTCCTTGGGCTTCCCGCAGGAGGAAGGGAAAAAAAAAAACCATTTTTGAAATATACCAGAATGCTCAAATCTTAACAAGGCCTTGCCTCTAGAAGAAACAAAGGTAAAAATCACATCCCACTTCTCGGAAACCATGCAAACAAAGACAGTGGTGTAAAAATGTTAAGTGCTGAGGAAAGCCAACCAATCTAAGTTCTGTACCCTGTGAAATGATCCTTCAGAAGTGAAGAAGTAAAGACATTCTCAGACAAACAAAAATGGGAGGAACTTTTTTGCTGGAGACCAGCCTTGCAAAAAAATGTTAAAAGATGTTCTTTCAAGAGAAGGAAAATAATGGAGGTCAGAAACTCAGATCTACGTAAAGGAAGAGCATGGAAGGAGTAAATGAAGGGACAGTTGTGCAAGGGGAACAGATAAATGGTATTGCGAGCTTTGCACAGATGGCCACAAATGGAAGCAGAACTCACAAAAGGCGTATCTTAAGAGTAGTGATAAAAGCAAAAGAGAAGTGGCAAGGGATTCAAGCAGAGAGGGCGTTATACTCCGCTTGCCATTTCTCTGCCTTCACTTCCAGCTCGTGGTAATCACGTGCTGTCTATCATCTACGGACTCAGGATCAGCCAGCTAATTGACTTGGATATTGATTCATTTTTGCAACACTCATGCTAATACCTTTTATTGATTCAACTGTAGATTCTGCGTTCCTAACAATTGACTATGCCTGAGCTCTAGTGAGTAAGACGATTTTTAATTTTATTTATTTATTTATTTTTTACTTCCTACAGTGGATTTCACTAGATTGTTCCTGGTAATGGTTATTTTACCACTGACCACAGTCTGCAAGAAGGAGGAAACGAGATAAGGTAGTAGTTTTGGATTAGAAGCAAGTGAAAAAGGGCAGCTGGCCTTTAGCCCAAAGCTGGTAGCTTTGCTAAGAAAGCCTGGTATGTTACCTCTTCAGATAAGCTGGTCTATAAGGACACATTTCACTCATGTCAGGTGTCTGTACAAAGTTCAGAATCAAACTATGTGGTACAGCTTGCTGGTACCCAGTAAGAGAGGACACTCTCTCTAAACTGAGACCACATTCTGGACCCAAAGTTACTACATGTTTCATCAACTGGGGTGCACATGTGCAAGTTTTCATTTTTCAACAGCCAGACTACCTAAGTCTTTACGTGTCAATCAAAACAGCTGGGCAGGCTCTTTCTAACACTCACCTGTGTGTGCTATGGGACCTTAACCTTTACTCTGCTACCCTCAAATCTTTTTTTTTTTTTAAGATGCATTTATTTATTTGAGAGAGAGCACACAGGTGAATAGGAGAGGGAGAGGGAACGAATCTCAAGCAGACTTCCTGAAGAGCGCGGAACTCGGTGTGGGGCTTGATCTCATACCCTGAGACCATGACCCAAGCCAAAATCAAAAGTAGGATGCTTAACTGACTGAGCCACCCAGGCGCCCCCTAAAACCACTTTTCTTATTTGAAATTTAGACTTTCATCTAGCAGCTGAATATCGCACGTTGCCATCCACCCCTGCCTACCAGCTTGTTCAGTTTCTATAAAACAACTATCTCTGCGCTGCAAATAAAAAACTTGTTTGCAGATCCATTTGAGTGTTTTATTATATTTTCCTGCATTGTTTAAAATAAATAAATAAATAGCAGATGGAGGAAATTAATATGTTAACATTAACTAGCAATAATGCAATTAAAGCATGGACGGAGAAATCATGAGGTGGGCCAAGGGAGCTGCCTCTTCAGTCTGGTCTGAATGCATATTGGAAGTACACTGGTTGAGCATATGTTTAATTCTGAAGGATGAGAATTTTTTAAAATCTTTGAAATACTTATAGCATCTTTATTCATAATTGCCCAAACTTGAAAGCAACCAAGATGTCCTTCCATCAGCGAATGGATAAGCAAACTGTGGTACATTCAGACAATGGAACATTATTTAAAAAGAAGTGAGCTACCAAGCCTTGAAATGACCTACTTAATATTAAATGACTATTACTAAGTGAAAGAAGTCAATTTGCAAAAGCTACGTACTGTATGGCTTTAATATATGACATTCCCAGAAAGGTAAAAGTATGCAGACAGTAAAAAGATCAGTGGTTGGCAGGGGTGTAGGTGGGGGAGGGGTGAATAGGCGGAGCATGGTGAAATGCTCTGTACGATACCATAATGATGAAGACGTCACTACACGATTGTCCAAACCCATACAGTGCATAACAACAGGAATGAACTCGAATGTCAACTACACGCTTTGAGTAATCATGCTGTGTCAGTGTCGGTTTGTCAACCTTAACAAATGTACCACTCTAGATGTTGATAATGGGGGAAGCTATGTATGTGTAAGGGGGGAGGGGAATATGGGAAATCTCTGTACCTTTCCCTCAAAAAAAGAAAGAAAAAGAAAAAAGTCTATGAAATACTGGTAAAATACTGGTGAAGATTATATATCTAAAAGGTGAAGTGTTGGGGCACCTGAGTTGTCTGCCTTGCTCAGGTCATGATCCCAGAGTCCTGAGATTGAGCCCCGCATCAGACTCCCTGCTCGGCGGAGAGCCTCTTTCTCCCTCTGCCTCTGCCACTCCACCTGCTTGTGTTCTCTCTCTCTCTTGCTCTCTCTCTCTGAAAAATAAATAAAAATTTTTAAAAATAATAAAATAATAAAAATAAATAAAAGGTGAAGTGTAATAATAGAATAGGAAATGGAGAGATTCTTTAAAGTTATAGGTTGAAGAGTGCCTGGGTGGCTCAGTCGGTTAAATGTCTGCCTTGTGCTCAGGTCATGATCCCAGGGTCTTGGGATGGATCCACCCTGTCGGGCTCCCTGCCCGGCAGGTAGCCTGCTTCTCCCTCTCCTCCCAGTTCGTACTCTCTCACTATCTCTGTCTCTCTCTCAAATAAATAAATAAAGTTACAGATTGATAGTCCATATTAATAAAATACTCAATGATCCCTTAGAGAATTTCACAGGCTTATACATCATCTGATAGAGATAGAACTTTCTTTGACTCAATCAAAAATTAGAAAGTCAGACATAGTCTCCCTCCTGTCAATTTTTGAAAAATAATTTATGAAACAATACCAAAGTTATCATCATAATCTTCTTTGTAACCCTTGCAAATTACATCATTGGGTCCATTTTTTCCTCCATTAAATTTTTTTTTTCTGTTTGTTAAATGTGGCTTCAGCTAAACTAAGAGAAATAGAATTTGAAGAAATACATTTATAAAATTAATTTGCATTCCATATTATTAATGTTCCATCATTCTGCATATTCAGATACACTGAAGGACATTCAGGGATTTAAAAAAGCTGAAGTACTTTCTGTACATATAGAAATTTTCTAATTCTTTTTTTTTTTTTTTGCTTCCTGGAAAGAGACTTCCTTCATCCCCTTTGGTTGCTCTACTTTTTCAATGCACTCTGGGGGAAGCTGTATGTATAAAAGTAGCAAATTGCATCTAAACAAAATGTATGGGGTTGCCTGGATGGCTCAGTAGGTTAAGTGGTTAAGCGCTTAAGTGTCTGTCTTTGGCTCAGGTCATGATCCCAGGTCCCAGGATCAAGCCTGGCATTGGGCTCCTTGCTCACTGGGGAGCCTGCTTCTCCCTCTGCCTGCAGCTTCCCCTGCTTGTGCTCTCTCTGTCAAATAAATAAATAAAGGGGCGCCTGGGTAGCGCAGTCGTTAAAGCGTCTGCCTTCGGCTCAGGGCGTGATCCCGGCATTCCGGGATCGAGTCCCACATCGGGCTCCTCCGCTGGGAGCCTGCTTCTTCCTCTCTCACTCGCCTGCTGTGTTCCCTCTCTCGCTGGCTGTCTGTCACATAAATAAATAAAATCTTTAATTAAAAAAATGATGGGGATTAAATGGGTTCATATTTATAAAGCACTTAAAATAATGCCTGGAACACAGTAAGTACCATGTAAATTTTTTTATGTAAGTTGGATTAAAATAAATATGTAAAAAATATATGTGTTATATGGGGAAAAAATGAATGTATGTTTCATACCCTCACAGAGTTACACTGGTTTCTGTGGAGACACACCTTTGGGTAAGGTTTTTTTTTTTTTTTTTTTTTTTATGATTTTTTATTATATTATGTTAGTCACCATACAGTACATCCCCGGTTTCCGATGTAAGGCTCGATGATTCATTAGTTGTGTATAACACCCAGTGCACCATGCAATACGTGCCCTCCTTACTACCCATCACCGGTCTATCCCATTCCTGGGTAAGGCTTTTAATATAACCTGAGCAACAAAAATGAAGTCCATTATGTTTCAATATTAAAACAAAAAATCTTAATTTTAATGGGCATTTTTTTAAAATGTATTACTGATGCCCTTCTCGTCTTAAGGTATGTGAAACAAAATGACAAATGTTATTTTTTATTTTTATTTTTTTAAAGATTTATTTATTTATTTTAGAGAGTGGGGGGAGGGGCAAAGGGAGAGGGAGAAAGTCCCGAAGCCAACTCCACAATGGGAGCTCAGTGTTACGACCCTGAGATCATGACCTGAGCTGAAACCAAGAGTCTGACAGAACCAACTGAGCCACCCAGGTGCCCCAATAAATGCTATTATTTGGTATCATTACCAGCATGTATTATTACACCATTTGGTACAGTACCTTTAAGGCCTAATGAAATACAGGCATAGGGTTTTATGGATTTACTTAACATATATTTAATAAGAGCCATTTAACTCTTTAAAGTTGCATGTCCATTTTTCTTATATTTTTACTTCTTCTCCTTTTTCTAATAATATTTCACTTTTCACTATTTTTAAGGTAAGATTTACTAGGCTTTAAGTAAGGATCTGAGGATCTCTGCTAGGAATAATTATTAGTTGGGGCATATAATTTTGGCATTTTAGATGCCTCTTGGTCTCAGCTGTCTTCTGTGAGATTGAAATTGTCTGAAGAGGGCCGCCTGGGGGGCTCCATCAGTTGAAGGTCCAACTCTTGATTTGGCTCAGGTCATGATCTCAGCCCTGTGTCCTATCAGGCCCTGGGCTCAGCAGGGAGTCCGCTTGTCCCTCTCTCTCTGCTCCTCCCTCTGCGCGCTCTCTCTCTCTCAAATAAATAAATAAAACGTTAAAAAAGAAAAATAAAGAAATTGCCTGAAGAATGAGAGCTGGAGAAGTGAGTGTCATTATAATGTGCTTTGGTTTACTAATGGCTTCATAAATGTTCCTGAACGATTTGGAAATGTTTCCTCTTCTTTAAATATGAACTATTTCAGGAATACTAAAAAATCCGCAAAATTTTACTTTAAAAATGTACATATATCCCAAGCAGATTATATAAAACATTGACATTTGCCTAGATTTTCTTAAGAATGTTTGTTAAAGAAATAAGATGGGAACAAACCAAAAAATTAACAGAGAGAAACCAAAGACTGAGCTCTGAGGCCCTCCAACATTTCTAGACAGAGAACCCACCCAAGGAGACTGAGGGGGGCAAACATGTGGTCACATACATGAGGAAACTATTTCTAGAAGGAAAGTCTGGAACCCATGCTTTTGAGAGCTAGTAAATTGAAGACAAAGTAGTCATGATGAGATTTGACAAGGTGAGGCTTTTTGATAAATTAAAGCAGCCTTTCAAAGAGAGGGAGATAGAAACCCTATAAAAATGTACTGAGAGAAGGGCGTGCGAAGGCGTGGAGACGGTGACTACGCACAACTCCTTTGGGAAACTTTGCTGTGAGGAGGAACAGAAAAGAAATAACGACAGGCGTGTGGTCCTTGAGAAGGTGTTCATGCACAGTGTAGACTCTTCTGCAGCCAGTCTTTAATAAGATGCTGTGGTAGGCACTGCCTGCACCTGCCCGTCAGCCCTGGGCCCTTGCCAGTTTGCAGGACCCTGACTTCCTGCAGCCCTGCCCAAGGCCTTTCTTTGTCACCGGGGTCAGCTCTGCCCAAGTGGGAGGCAGGCCAGGATGGACGTCTCCCTCTGGCCCCCTCCCCAGAAGCCTCCAGTCAATACACGGACAGGAGCTGGTGTACGGAGTTAACCTCAAAAACAAAACTGCCAGTTATTTCACCAGCAAAGAGGAGTTTATTTGGGAATAGCAGAAAGTTACAATCCAGCACAAGCAAGCTACAGCAAAACCACAGGCAAGTTCCCAAAACAAAGCAGAAGACAGTCTTTTAGAGAGGAAAACAGGAAGTTGAGAGGAGCTGATACAAAGGAAAAGTCTGTTAGTGTGAACTGGGAGTCCCACACAGAGTGGCTTCTGATTGTCTGAGCTGTGACTGCCTCCCATTGGCTCGACTGTTGCCAGGGGAGGAGGAAAGCCTGCCTTCTTCCGGCAGGGGTAGTAAAGTAGTATCCAGTGCAAGGTGGGTCTCTTCTTGTTGGCTCTGCCATTGATAAGGAGTGAGAGGGCATGGGCACTCCCAGGGCCAGCCTTCCAACTCCATTCTAAACAAGATTTCCTTTAATTAATTTTCACATTTCCTCCTTTTAATAAAAATATTTCCTTGAAAGACTCACTAATTAATAGTCAAGTTCTTTACATTTAGTGGTTTTGTCCATTCATGACAGGAAAGACTTTTCCTGGTTTTCCTATCATATATCAGAAGGAAAGTGCAAAGCTGTTGTAAATTACTTAAGGCACATTTGAGTAACAAGAAAGGTTAGGAGAGAGAAAATCTTAGGTACTTTCCATGTAAAATCTATATCTTCTCAAGGTCATAAGTGTTAGAGATCATCTCAAAGTGTTGAGCCAGCATCACCTTATAGGGTACATTGCTTTTTAAAAGAAGTTTGACAGGCAATAAAATACAAAGCTTAAATTGTTATACATCAAAACAGAAGAAGTATCCTAATTCCAAATTGTATGATGGTTCTAAGGACTCTAGGTCTGAAAGTAGCCAACTGAAATATTTATCGGCACTTATTCTGACAGGGGAGAAAAGTTCTCCTTATGAAGGCAAACCATAGTCATGCATGCCTCCCGGAAGTCTCTGTGGAGGCAAAATGGTGAGTATTGCAAGAACACACTGAAGGAATTAACCGAGTCCATCTAGGAAGAAACAGTGCAGGTAGAAATATGAAGCAGTGGCTGATGAACTTTTTGCAAAGGGCAGAATGTCTTAAAATGTCAAAGATGTCTTAAAACAGTATTGTTATCTCAAAATAAGTGTTTGGAACCAAATATGTTATTGATAACACAGCCTGTAGGGTTGCAAATTCAGAGACCATGAATTTGGATAAGAATCCAACGTCAGTTAATAGTTCAAATGAGGGGCGCCTGGGTGGTTCAGTCGGTTGAGCATCCAACTCTTGATTTCGGCTCAGGTCATGACCTCATGGGTTATGAGATTGAGTTCTGAGCTGAGCTCTGTGCTCAGTGTGGAGTTTGCTCAAGATTCTCTCTCCCTCTCCCTCTGTCCCTACCCCCGCTTGGATACACACTCTCTCTCAAAATAAGTGAATAAAATATTTTTAAAAATAGTTCAGGGCACCTGGGTGGCTCAGTCAGTTAAGCATCTGCCTTCGGTTCAGGTCATGATCCCAGGGTCCTGGGATCCAGCCCCGCGTGGGGCTCCTTGCTCAGCGGGGAGTCTGCTTCTCCCTCTCCCCCTGCTCATGTTCTCTATTTCTCTCTCTCTCAAATAAATAAATAAATAATTTTTTTAAATGAGTTGAGCTCAGCGGGGAGTCTGCTTCTCCCTCTCCCCCTGCTCATGTTCTCTATTTCTCTCTCTCTCAAATAAATAAATAAATAATTTTTTTAAATGAGTTGAGATGGGGCGCCTGTGTGGCTCAGTCATTAAGCGTCTGCCTTCGGCTCAGGGCGTGATCCCGGAGTTCTGGGATCAAGCCCCATATCAGGCTCTTCCGCTGGGAGCCTGCTTCTTCCTCTCCCACTCCCCCTGCTTGTGTTCCCTCTCTCACTGGCTGTCTCTCTCTCTCTGTCAAATAAATAAATAAAATCTTTTAAAAAAAAATGAGTTGAGATGAAAGAAGACTTTTGTAAATTCTCGACCTTCTTACCCTTCAGAAAAAGCAAGTGAAAAATTAATTTGTCCCAGGATCATGAGGAGGCTGTTTCCAAAAGACCATAATCAAAAAAGTCTTCCCCCTTTCACAAGGGCTTGGGAAATGCAGACAGAGGCATTGTCTTCCCAAAAGAGAGAGAGAGAGAAGCAACAGTGAGACAAATGTATACAGGCCTGGTCTGAACATCTTGGGGATGTGGTCTTGTCAGATGTCATCTGCTTCAATTCCAGTACATCTTCACTTTCCGGATGCCGAAGGCATGCTGGTCCAGTCAGGATTAGGTGCTTTGTTTAGATGCCTTATGTGAATTCAAGAGTCTCTACGCTGGAGTTTGGCAGCACAAGGGTTGGTTACCAGTTCCTGAAAAAGGGTCCTTCCAGTGAGTTTGAAGAGTCTCTCTGGAGGGATTTCTTCTAATAGATGAAATCTCTAGGCTGCAAGGTATGATGCTTGAGGTCATCTGTCTCCCAGGAGTGCCCTGTGAAGATTGCTCTCCCAAAGTACAGCTAGTTTTAATAGAAGCAATTAAGCCTTTACACTATTAAAGTATATCTCTTTCATCAACATCAGATCAAAGGAAGCAGGCGCCAAGTATATTGGACATTCCATGACTATCTCAATGGGTGAGAGTTTATGAGTTCCCAAGGGGGTATCTGAGACTTACAAGGACCAATGGCAACGGTTTCAGCCAACATACTTTGCAGCCTACGAACTTTGCCAATTGAATCTCAATAGGGCCATTAGTGTGCTTGACTAGCGCTGAGGATTGAGGATGATATGCACCATGAAAATGGTGTAAAACCAAAAAAAAAATAATAATAATAAAATAAAGAAAGAAAGAAAAAAGAGAAAGAAAAAAAGAAGTGTAAAACCAGCCAAACAGCACACTTGTTGAAGCATGTGACCAATAAAATGGGTTCCCTGATCACTATGAAGTTTGAGAGGGATTCTTCAAGTAGGGACAACCTTTGAACAGAAGAAGCATTGACCTGTCTGTAAGAGAAAGCTTTGGTCCAGTGAGAAAGCATACAAACAATGGACTAAAACATATTTATCCATGAAAGGAAGAAGTTGTATGAAATCCAAACAGTTTGTATGGACAGTTCCCAAGTGGGACAAGCAAGGTGGGCACTTTTTGTGACCTTATTAATACTTCCCCACCAATGTTGATTCATGGATGCTATCATTTTGCCAGTAGACCAACAGTTTAATGCATGTACAGTGGTAACTAGTGGTGATTTTGGAATTTCTGGTGGGAACAGATTGTTATCTGGTCCAACGAGAGTTCTCTTTTTAGCAGGCCAACAGTTATGAGATTTCCAATATTGTTTTTCCCTCTCTGGGACCAATTGTTGGGTATCTCACCAATTTTTCCAAAACTATCATTTGGGAGAAGATCCCTTCAGACCATGACAGAGTTCTGGCTATTGATTTCCTTGAGAGCAGGGTTTTGGGCGGAATTATCAGTAAGATGGTTTCCTTCAGCCTTCAGGACATTGAGTCTAGAAGGCCCAGGGAATTTAATAACAGCCAGAGCAGCCAGCAGAAGCATGGCATCTAACATAGATGCTGGACATAGGGACCATTTTTAATGTTTTTCCCCCCGAAGTAAGAAAACCTCATTGTTTCTATAATAATCCAAAGTCATGAGCTACGTCAAGGGCATATCAACCATCTGTATAATGCCTGCGGTTTCACCCTCCGCTGAGTAAGGGCATATAATTCCACCTCTTGGGCTGAAATAGCCAAATGTAAAGGTGGTGTTTGAATAACTTCAAAAGGAGTTGCAACAGCTTAGCCATTACAGTATTTACCGTTTTCTTCCTTTTTTTTTTTTTTTGAGAGAGAGAGGGAGTGTGAGAACTGGGGTGGGGGAGGGGCAGGGGCAGAGGGAGAGGAAGAATCTTAAGCAGGCTCCACAGTGGGCACAGAAGTGGGCACAGAGCCAAACAGAGGGCTTGATCTCACGACCCTGAGATCATGACCTGAGCCAACATCAAGAAAGAGTCAGATACTTAATGGACTGAGCCACCCAGGTGCTCCTACCATTTTCATCCTTTCAATGAGAACCATCAGTAAGCCATGAAAAATCTGTATTGAGGTAGAGGAGTTTTCTATGAACTGTCCCAGGGATTCAGAAGGTCACCTGTCAGCGTGAGGGGGTTAACTTGGATCCAAATGTAGTCCTTGTTCTGAGATCAGAGGCCGTGAATATTAAACCCGTTTGAGCAAATTGTAATTTTATTTTGAAAACTTTATGTCCCTTTAAGCCCAAAAGGTTTTTTTTTAAGATTTTATTTATTTATTTGAGAGAGAGAGAGCACAAGCAAGCGGGGGGGGGGCAGAGGGAGAAGCAGACTCCCCATTGAGCAGGGAGCAGAACTTGGGGCTCGATCCCAAGGACCCTGGGATCGGGACCTGAGCTGAAGGCAGACGCTTAACCGACTGAGCCACCCAGGTGCCCCAAGGCCAAAAGTTTTATCAGGTAGATGCTGTCTCCTGTGATGAGGCTGGAGAAAGGGAGCAGAGAAGCAAATTATCTATTGATTTTAACAAAGTAGAGCCTGCCAAAAACTATCATCCCAATCGGCTTTTAAGGTGTGTGAAAAGAGGGACTCTCTATGAAACCCTAGGGTATTACTGCCCAGGTGTATTTCTGTTCTTCCCAAAGCAAATAAAAAATATTGGCTATCTTTATCAGCTGGAATATTAACATGCACTGTATAAATCATGACAACTTTGCTTTCGGTGGGATTGGATGTCAGTAGCACAGGGGGCCTAGGAACAACAAACAGACTGCCAAGGGATAATAATGTCATTTTTTGCTCAGAGGTTGTGGACAAACCTCCAATCTCAGCCATCGGGTTTTCTCAGAGGTAAAATAGGGATATTACAGGGACTAGTGTAGGGAAAATGAGGGCCGAGTTTTGTAACCTTCTATTATGGGCTTGGGGCTTTGAAAAGCTAATTTATAGAGTTTTGATCCATTACGGGAAGAGGTTTTGAGGGATCTGTTTGAATCTAGATGGGAGGTGCACTGGGGATTTCGCCAATATCAGTTGAGGATGTTGCCCATAATGAGGACGGCAGCTGAGCCCCTAGAACAAACAATCCGTGTCTCCAGACTCCGCGATAGAACCATCAAAAAATGGAACAAATAAAAGATGTCAAGGGGCCATTTAATTTACCTACTCGGCTATTTTGATAATTATGGTCAAATGTTAGCAAGATTCCCCCTTTTGGGAGAAAGAAAATTCCAGCATGATTCTTTTCTAAGAAATCTTGGCCCCAAAAATGAATAGAGGCAGAGGTAACTACAAGGATAAGAGTGTGTACCTCTCAAAGGGCCTCCCCTAAAGGGAAGAGGTTCAGACAGAAACATGTTGAGGTTTGAGCCCCGCACTGTGTGAGCTGTTCTAGTACTGAAAGAAGGGGTAGCTCTGTAGCAGTGGGGTCAGGCACCAGGAACGTAGCTTGCGAGTTATTCCCAATCGGGAGGGAATTCTTGAGGCCTGTTAAGAGGGGATGATTGGGAAGAGGCTCTGTAGCTCCTTGGATACCCTGACACTGGGAATTAAGAGGACCCTGGAAAGACTAACCAGAAAGCTGAAGGTGCCCGGGGTGCTTAAATTTGTAAGTCTTTTTTCCAGTGCCCTGGATCTTTCCAGTAATAGCAGAAACTAGATGTTTTCTTTCATTTGGATGCGAGGGAGCGGGCTTGCCAAATTAACTAAAAGTGATGTGACCAGTTGCCCAATCCCATCCTGGTCCTTTTAACTAAAGGAGAAAGATGTGGGTTTAGCCCATTAATAAACAGGGTTAAATGCTGCCTGGAGGATTCAACATCTCAAAGGAAGAACAGAACTTTCTGGTTTTTGTTTCAAGATTTTATTTTTATTTATTTTATTTTATTTTATTTTATTTTATTTTATTATTTTGAAAGAGAGAGAGGGAGAGAGAGAGAGACTGCCTGCAAGTAGGGGGAAGAGCAGAGGGAGAGGGAGAGAGAATCCCAGACTCTAATCCGAGGGTGCAGGGCTCAATCCCATGACCCTGAGATCATGACCTGAGCCCAAATCAAGAGTTGGACCTGAGCCACCCAGACACCCCAAGATCAGAACTTTGTTAAAAGACAATTTGGAGTTGATTGCAATAGTCATGAGTGGGTTCACCAGGCTTCTGTGTTCCAGCCTGAATTTTCTTCCAAGCAGCAGGCTTAGGAAAACTACTGTAATTGCTCACTGGAGATTTGCAGCAAGTATTCTAGCATCTTGCCAAAAGTTAGGTGTGTTTCTCTAAATCCCTTTCGGGATGTTCTCATTGGATTAGATTCATCAAGCGTTTGGCCTGGCCCTCACCAACAAGCATGTGGACTAATCGACATAAATCTTGAGAAACCAGTTGCTAAATTTGAACAACTATGCTAAATTCTTCAGCAAACTTATGGGGGTCCTCAGTCACTTTAGGAAACTCTCTAACTATGGCTCCTAAGTTGGTCTTAGTCCAGGGAACATAACAAATGTGGGGTTTATTTAGATCCTCAGAAAACTTAACTTCAAAGAGGCGGGTTTTAACAGACAAAAGAGAGGGACACCTGGGTGGCTCAGTTGGTGAAATGTTTGCCTTTGGCTCAGATCACGATCCTGGGGTTCTGGGATCAGTCCCGCACGGGGCTCCTTGCTCAACGGGGAGCCTGCTTCTCCTTCTGCCTGCCACACCCCTGCTTGTGCTGTCTCTCTCTGTATGACAAATAAATAAATGAAATCTTTAAAAAATATATATATATAAAAGAAGAGGGGGGGAGGGGAGAGGTACAGAGGCAAAGGGAAGCTCAGAAGAGAGAACAGAGGAAAATGGCAGGAGCAGGCCTAGTGCAAAGTGGCTGCAGAGGAAGAGGAGGAGGGGAGGGGGGAAGAGACCTCAGACACCACTGTGACTCCTTTTCATTGTTCTGTCTCAGATAAGTTAGCAATAGTATTTTGCAAAGAGACAAACTTAGAATCCTGAAAACATTTGGAAGCCCCAAGGCACCATTTAAAATAGGCACCCCAAGGGCGCCTGGGTGGCTCTGTGGGTTGAGCGGCTGCCTTTGGCTCAGGTCATGATCCCAAGGTCCTGGGACTGAGGCCCCATCAGTCTCCTTGCTCAGCGGGGGGCCTGCTTCTCCCTGTCCCTCTTCCTGCCACTCTCCCTGCTTGTGCTCTGTGTATGTGTGTGTCAAATAAATAAAATAAAATAGGCATCCCAGCTTTTCCCCCTAGAAGTTGCAGCCTTCCATTTTAATTTTGAGTAAAACAAGTTTGAGATCAAAAAGTTCCCCATAATGGCCATTGAAGTTCTAAATTATTTCTGGTTAAGTCAGTCTATTTAGTTATAAATGTGCATGTGGATGGACATAGTTTTTAAACATAAAACCAACAGATTCCAGGGTGAGCTCTAAGTGTTTTGACAACTGGGATCCCATCTCTTAAAGGTTTTTCTCTGGAGTAAAGAGAAACATTCCTATACAGCACAATTTCAACAGGTACAGCCTGGTTCCAGAAGGAATCAGACCAAAGTCCTGTACTGATTCAGTACAAATAGTCCAATCGCAAAGAGTGTAACAAAGGCTCACACCATCCCAACAGGCACAGTCTGATCCCAAAAAAGAGTTGAACCAAAGGCCAACACAGTTCAAACTGGCGCAGTTCCAGCAGGGAACAATCCGATTGCAAAGGGGTCAGACCAAAGAGCAAACAAGTGCTGTCTAAGGAAAAAAGCCTAAAACAGATCTCGCATAAATTCTGAAGAGCTCTGGGGCGCCTGGGTGGTTCAGTGGGTTAAGCGTCTGCCTTCGGCTCAGGTCATGATCCCAGGGTCCTGGGATCTCCTGGCAATGGGCTCCCTGCTCAGCGGGGTGTCTGCTTCTCCTTCTGCCCCTCCCCCTGCTTGTGCTTTCTCTCTCTCTGTCTCAAATAAATAATCTTAAAAAAATTAAAAAGTTTGAAGCACTCTGATACAAAGAATGGAGCTCAAAATCCAGGGAGCTTGAAACTCCAGGGCTGGCAGAAGAACATGAGCCCAGGTGGATCTGTGGACACCGGCATCAGTTTGCTTACCAGCCTCCAAAGTTGTCGGGGGTCTTCTCTGGATCCCACCTCTGACCATCAAGTAATGTTAACCTTAAAAAGAAAATTGCCAATTATTCTACCAGCAAAAATGGGTTTATTAGGAAAGAGCAGAGAACTACACGCGGGGACAAACACCCTATAGTAAAACCACAGGCAAGTCCCCAGGACAAAAGAGAGGAATGTTCTTTTGTAGAGGAAAGGCGGGGAGTTGGGAGGAGCTTTTGGAAAGAGAAAGTCCATTGGAGTGGACTGGGAGAAGTGTAGAAGCTTCTCATTGGCTGGGCTGTTGCCAGTGCAGGAGGAAAGCCTTCCTCTTGTTGGAGTCGTAAAATAGCATCCAGTGGAAGGTGGGTCTCTTCCTAGTGGGTCTGCCATTGACAAGGAGTGAGAGGGCATGGGCACAGGAAAAGGAATAAAGTCTGTAAAGGATCCATGATTAAGCATGTCTCCAGCATGAGCTGCCAGAGCATAACCCCACTGGGGAACTTTAGGAGACATTGTGGGACACAAACCTCATAGTTTCTCTGAAGCGTGAGTTAAATAGGGGGTATTTGCTGTGAAAATTAATAGAAGGAAACTTCATTTAGGATGGAGTCCGGAGGCAGAGGGAGCAAGCATGCTCTACCACCCCATTACTAGGGATTCCTGGGATCACCTCCCAAATATTATTTGCATTCAAATTCTTGTCCTAGCATTTAGTTTCAGGGGAGTCAAACTAAGACAACAGAAAATAGAGGCCATGAAACCATTTTATCAAATATGTACAAGAACACATGAAACTAAGAAACATCAGAAGAAAATATTCCATAATGATAATGCTGTAGCTTTGGAGTGTCATTGTTGTTGGGTTTTGGGGTCAGGAGCTGATGGCCAAAAATGACTTCTTTAGACAACTTCGGTGCAAAAGGCTGGTTTTATTAAAGCATGGGGACACAACCTGTGGGCAGGAAGAGCCGCTGCTCTGGGATTGCGAGGAGCAACTGATTATATACTTTGGGGTGGGGTGGGGAAAGTAAAGGCCAGGGGAAGTTCCAAAAGGATTTTCATATGCTAAAGACTCACTGGATGCTGGAGGCCTGGCTCTTGTCAAGCTAAGATAGTTTTTCTCTCTAGCAAAGCATTAACCTTAGACACGTTGGAGCATCCAGGAGGAACATTATACCCTGCCTGTCTCAGAGTATTTGTCAATGGGCTGCAGGTTATAAAGACATTTATTTAACCACATTTCCGTCTGCCTTTGTTTCCACATCAATAACAGTGATTATTTCTATACTGTAGAATTATAGGTGATTGAAAACCAAAACAAATATTTTTCCCCCAGGAAAAAAAACTTTTTAAAAAAGATTTATTTTTATTTGAGAGAGAGAGAGAGAGAGAGAGAGACAACAGTGGGAGAGGCAGAGGGAGAGGGAGGGAATCCTTCAACAGATTCCCCGCTGAGTGCAGAGCCAGATGCAGGCTTGATCCCAGGACCCCGAGATCATGACCTGAGCCAACATCAAGAGTCTGGATGCTTCAACTGACCCACCCAGGCGCCCCAAAGAAAAAGCATTTTAAAAAAGTACTGCTCTTAGAACAATATACAGATGAACAGAGGTTTTGTGAATTTCAAAAATCAGCCTTGAGAAAGCAAAACTGGTTACTAAACCATCACTGATGTTAGCTTTCTTAGCAACTAGCAGCAAACGAAGTACCAATTTTCACATGAAAAGTGTATCAAAAATCCAACCTTCCGGGAAACTTAGAATCGGTCTAGAATTATGCTTCAGACCAAACCTCATATCATATAAGGCAACTCTTTGGCAAAACATGGTATTTTTCACTCAGAAACAATAGCTACCTTTCTTTGAATGTGTAACTGTATTACCCTTTTATCATCTCACTAAATCCTCGAAATACTACTATGAGGTCTGTATTATGATCTTTTTATAGAGAGTAGCGTTTAGAGAAGTTTGGAGAAAGGTGAAGTGAATTCTCCAAAATGGAGAAAAATAAGATTTGAACCCAGATATCAATCCCAAAGACCCAGAACTTCCTGCCACATGGGCTGCCTCCCTCTCCACCCTAGACGCTATTTTAGAGCAGGCAACAGAAAGGGAAGCAATGGTCGCCACATCCACATTTCTGACGTCTTTGCTGAAATTCAGAACCGAGAAGCTGGACGCATCTGAAGACAGACTGTGTAGCCAGCTAGCCTCGGAGCAAGTTGAAATGGGGTCACCAGAACCCTTCTGGGTGCAGTGAGTGGAATGCTGTGCTCTCCAAACCCCGGAGCACGGATGTAATGATGAGAGTAGCAGAAAAATCAACTTGTCCAGAAGAGACCTGTTTTTTAAAAAAATTGCTCAGGCCTGTGATGCCTGAGTGACTCAGTTGGGTAAGCATCTGCCTTCAGCTCAGGTCATGATCCCAGGGTCCCCGGATCAAGCGCCACGTCAGGCTCCTTGATCAGTGGGGAGCCTGCTTCTCCCTCTTCCTGTCTCCCTCTGCTGTTCCCCCCTCCCCCGCTTGTGCACGTGCTCGCGCTCTCTCTCTCTCTCTCTGGCAAATATAGATAGATGATAGATAGATAGATAGATAGATAGATAGATAGATAGATAGATAGATATAGAAAAAATTGCCCAGGTCAAGAACACACAATTTTAAAATATAACTGAACTTCAAGGGCTAAAAACGGCACACATTACATAATTACCTATAGTAGAATAAATTCTTGGTCAGAATTAGATCCTTCAGTCACACTTAATGATAACAATAGCTTTTATTTTCCTACCTATCACCAGCATTTGCTAAGTATATATACTTGCTACTCTATTTACATGTAAAATGTAAATGAATCTTCAGGAGATAAGGCGAAAAGAATCCTGTTGGTTTAATTTTCAGCCTTTAAAAAAAATGAGCTACATAAAATCCATCCGAATGTAAGTCAAGATTTAGATTAAGAAAATAAATGCACTCAAAAACTGTTCCTTCTCGGGGCGCCTGGGTGGCTCAGTCATTAAGCATCTGCCTTCGGCTCAGGTCAGGATCCCAGGGTCCTTGGACCAAGCCCTGCAGCCAGCAGCCTGCTCAGCGGGGAGCCTGCTTCTTCCTCTCCCTCTGCCCCGCCTCCCTGCTTCTGTTCTCGCTCTCTCTTAAAGAAAGAAAGAAAAAGAGAGAGAGAGAAAGAGGAAGGAAGGAAGGAAGGAAGGAAGGAAGGAAGGAGGGAGGGAGGGAGGAGAAATACATATTTGCTCTTCATGCCTTTTCTGTCACGGAGCTCCTGCAACCCTCAGGAGCTCTGAGACTGATAAAATGTCTTTAATAACAAGTCCTTTTCTTTTTCTTTCTAAGATTATTTATTTGACACGGGGTTGGGGGAGAGAGCAAGCACAAGCAGGGGGAGCAGCAGGCAGAGGGAGAGGGAGAAGCAGGCTCCCCGCTGAGTAAGGAGCCCAATGTTGGGCTCCATCCCAGGACCCTGGAATCACGCCCTGAGCCGAAGGCAGACGCTTAACGACTGAGCCACCCAGGCGCCCCCCCAAAGGCAGCTACGTAACCGACTGAGCCCCCCAAATGCCCCTAACCAGTTCTTTTCAGGTTGTTTTCCTAGCAAGCGCCTTTCGACCACACCTGAGGGTATGTTAATGAGGTGGCTTTTGGAAAGCCCCTAAGGATGAGGGCTGGTTGTCAGGGAAACCAAACACTGATTAGAGGGTTGGTACTTTCAGTCCCACTCCCTGAGAGGTGAGAGGGGCTGGAGATTGAGTTCCATCACCAATGGCCAGTAACTTAATCAATCATGCCTATGAAATGAAGCCTCCATAAAAAAACCCTACCTGAAGGAGTTTGGGGAGCCTCTGGGTTAGTGGACTTGTGGACGAGCCAAGCAGGTGGAGCACCTGGAGAGGGCGTGGCTGTTCCAAGCCCTTCCCCCATACCTTGCCTTACTCATCTCTTCCACCTGGCTATTCCTGAGTTCTCTCTCTTTTTTTTTTAAGATTTTATTTATTTATTTGAGAGAGAGAGCGAGCAGGAGGAGGGGCAGAGGGAGAAGCAGGCTCCTTGTTGAGCAGGGAGCCTGGCGGGGGGGAGGGGGGCTCAATCCCAGAACCCCAGGATCATGACCTGAGCCAAGGCAGCCACTTGACCAACTGAGCCACCCAGACGCCCCTAGTTGTCTCCTTTTATAATAAACTGGTATTCTAGTTAGTAAACTATCTTCCTCCGTTCTGTCAGCCACTCTAGAAGATTACCAAATCCGAGGAGGGGATCCTGGGAACCCCGATTTACAGCCAGTGGGTCAGAAGCCCACTGACAACCAGGACTTACTTGCAATTGGCTTTGGAGTGGGGGAGGGAGGGGCAGTCTGGTGGGACTGAGCCCTTAACCAGTGGGGTCTGAGACGAACTCCAGGTAGATAGTGTCAGAATTGAGTTAAATTGTAGGACACCCAGCTGTGTCTAGAGAATCAGAAAATTGGTTGGTGTGGGAAAAACCCACACATTGGTGGCCAGAAATATTGGAGGCACAAAGAGACAAATACTGTGATTTCAGTTAGTTGAAGTACCTAGAGAAGTCAAATTCATACAGACAGAAATTAGAATGGTGGTTGCCATGGCTGGGGGACCGTGGGGGGAGGGAGGAGTGGTGGGAGATGAGGAATTACTGTTTCATGGGGACAGAGTTTCTGTTGGGGAAGTTGAGAAAGTTCTGGAGACGGATGGTGGTGATGGGTGCACAACAATGAATGAGCTTAATGCCAGAGAGCAGTACACTTAAAAGTGGTTAAAAGGGTAAATTTTATGTTACGTATATTTTATCACATATTTCTTCCACGCTTCTAGGTTCTCTAGCTGGGGCCTCAAAATTTCAACTGATAAAAGGTAGATTAACAAGAGAGAAACAGTTTATTCACAGGTGCAACATAGGAGAAACCCAGTGATAAGTCACTCAAAGGGGGTCATTAGAACATAAGGTAAATATGTGGGGAAAGCTAATGGCAGATAAGGTAAATCTTTCCCAAGGTTTGTTTACAGACCCAACTTGATGCCCACTTTCTGTCTTCCTCGTGGATTTAACCCTGCCCAGGAGAGGGGATTTATGACAGTCCTCATTTCTCAGAAGTTTCTGCTTTGAGGGGTGCCTGGGTGGCTCTGTCGGTTAAGCATCTGTCTTCAGCTCAGGTCATGATCTCAGGGTCCTGGGATCGAGCCCTGCATGGGGCTCCCTGCTCGGCGGGGAGCCTGCTTCTCCCTCTCCCTCTGCCTGCTACTATCCCTGCTTGTGCTCTTTCTCTCTCTCAGATAAATAAATAAAATCTTTAAAGAAAAAAAAAAGTCACAATACAGAGTTGTTTTACACGCTCTCAATGTGTACTATTTAATGGAGCAGTTGGGGTGTTTCCCTATGAGTTGGGGTATAATGTGCCCCAGTCATCCCCAGAGTGTTCTCAAAGGGGACAGATCCCGGCTTCCCCTCCCCGGGCCCCCTCCCTTTCGTGCATCCAGGATCCTCAGTAAAGCTCAAGGTAGTGGAGAAGAGTCAGAGGAAAGGCCAGCAGGGACAAGGGCCCCCACTCCAAGAGGAAACCACCCTTAAAGGATTTTACGTGCTCGCTTCAGTTGCCCAGATACTAACATTGGAACGATACCGACAAGATCAGCGTGGCCCCTGTGCAAGGATGACATGCAAATTCGTGAAGCATTCCATATTTTTTCTGGGGAAAAAAAAAAGGATTTTATACCCACGCTGGAAGGAGCCCTCCACCCTTACCCACGTGAACAGACAAAACCCTGATTGGATGACAGGAGCCTGGAGGGTTAATCAGATTAAAACAGCTCCTTCCAACAAGCCCACAAAAACACCTAGACTTAGGAACTCCAGCGGCCACCCTCTCGGGTCCCCTCCTTCTTCAGGAGCTTTGTACTATCGTTCAATAAACTTTGTTCTGCTGCCCACCCCTCTGTCTGGTCTACACCTCTTCATTTTTGAAGCGGCGTGACCAAGAACCTCCGGCACTAAAGAAAAAGTCCGGCAAGAAAGGTTGAGGTCAGTGGGAACAGGGCCCATTTCTGCGCCACCCTCCCTTCCAGCTTGGGCTGGCCCAGCTGCTCTCCGGCCGCTGAGGGGAAGCTGATGCTGGGCAGCCCATCTACAAAGTGGAAAATTCCAGAGATTTGGGCCCTTGGGAGTCCGTGTCACCAAGTGTCTTAAAACGGGTTCTGCCCTGAGAATGAGAGAGGCCTGCTCCTCTACTTTGGGGGCTGCATTCGAGGCTGGGGCAGCCATTGTACAGAGATTTTGAGTGAAGACTTCTCCTCCAAGTCAAGCTGGCCTCCCCCAAAGAGGCCTGGACACACAGCACAGTGTAAAAGCCACAAGCATCAACTACCTTGCCTCACAAACCCAACCATGTTACCTGATCCTGGCCGGCTTCGGGAGGGCTGGGTCTGTAATGTTCTAGAGTCTGGTGCCTCTCAGTCCAGACCTCAGCTTCCCTTCTTCCCCTGCAGCAGACTTGAAGCCATTCAAAAGACAAAAAGTCTTGCTCAACTTTATTCCCTGAGACAGGGGTCTACACCTTGCATAACCATTCACGTGGTTCTAAACTGAGCAGTCGAGGTTACATAAGTCATGTGCAGGACCGGAAGGCCTATTTGCTATGCAATTATAGAATTCAGAGACACCAGTTACCTGACTATTTTTCTGTACGAGGGAGATAATTTCAAGTTAAACAGTCTTTCTTCCAGAACAATGGAGTCTATTCATTCACCTAAGGAGCCAGCCTTGCCCTGTGGGGCCAAGCCTCCACCGGAAACCAATGACCGCACATGTCAGTAATCTGGAAGAAAATTTAGGAGAAACACGAATCCTTTAAATCACATAGGTTCTGTCTGAAAGAAAAATTCTCTGAAGAAATTGAAAGGGTAAAGAATAAATGCGCTTAAAGATAAGACAAAACAGAGAAGGACTAAAAGTGAGTTGGCACCTTAGGGAAGAAAGGCAAAAACCTATGTTAAGATAATTAAAGCAGTTCAGAGTCATGAAATACAGCGCACTCTCATTTTGGACAACAAGGCGTGAAGGAATTTTGTCTGTGACAAAGGCAGCAGCTCCCACTCTGCAAGATCCATTCTTCAGTAAGTGGTGCTGAGGTTACAGGCTAACGATCTGAGAAAGATAAATTTTGATACAAATTTACACCAAACATGTATACATGAATCAAAGATTTAAGTGTTTTAAAAATGAATCTATAGGGGCGCCTGGGTGGCACAGCGGTTAAGCGTCTGCCTTCGGCTCAGGGCATGATCCCGTTGTTCTGGGATCGAGCCCCACATCAGGCTCCTCCGCTAGGAGCCTGCTTCTTCCTCTCCCACTCCCCCTGCTTGTGTTCCCTCTCTCGCTGGCTGTCTCTATCTCTGTCGAATAAATAAAATATTTAAAAAAAAATGAATCTATAAAAGTCCTAGAAATAAACATAGGTGATTTCTTTCTAATAATCTTGGCTTAGAGAAGACTTTCTAAAAAGACATAAACCCGGCCACCATCGAGAACAAGACTGTTAAAATGGATCCGGTAGAAATAAAAGTTTGCCGGGAGGTGAAGGAAGGAGAAAATTTTCTCTACCCTCACCGCCTTACAGCTGGACTACAAATTAAATTTACGTGAGGAAGATTATCAGGAGAAAAAAGGTTTTATTATGTGAACACAGAGGCCCAATAACCAAACAGAGACATAAAGAAGTGACCAAAGCCAGCAGTTTTTGTACTTCTTAGACAGAAAGACAATAAATGCATGAGAAACTGACAAGATGAGAAAGCTTAATTTGGAGAGCTTCAATTAGTAAGGAATTCTAAACAGAATTTTGCTGCAGTAGTAAATTAGGAAAAAGTAATAAGGATTGTCTACACAGCTTTCTCGGCTCTGAATTTCCAATCTCTGTTGTAAGAATGTCCTTGATCTGCTGGTACAGGGAGGGTACCTTTCACACTTTACACAGGAGATTTATTTCCTGCTCTCGGGCAACCCAGGAGGGTTTGAATGTCCTTGCACCGTCTCTTAAGTAACTTTTATTTATTTATTTATTTATTTATTTATTTATTTATTTATTTATTTAAAGATTTTATTTATTTATTTGACAGAGAGACAGCCAGCAAGAGAGGGAACACAGGCAGGGGGAGAGAGAGAGGAAGGAAGCACGTTCCCAGTGAAGGATCCTAATGTGGGGCTCGATCCCAGGACTCTGGGATTGCGCCCTGAGCCAAAGGCAGACGCTTAACGACTGAGCCACCCAGGCACCCCAAGTAACTTTTATTTAAAATCATCAATATCCCCAGGCGCCTGGATGTCTCAGTTAAGAGTCTGCTTTTGGCTCAGGTCATGATCCCAGAGTCCTAGGGTGGAGTGCTGGGATCAAGCCCCGGGTCCAGGCTCTCTATTCAGCAGGGAGTCTGCTTCTCCCCCTCCCCCTCCCCCTCCCCCTCCATCTCCCCCTCCCCCTCCATCTCCCCTGCCCCTCCCCCTGTGCTCTGTGTCTCGCTTTATCTCTCTCTCAAATAAATAAAATCTTTTAAAAAATAAATAATAAATCATTTGATTTTACGATGTGCCTATAAAATAAAATTAAAAAAATAAATAAAATCATCAATATCCCAGGGTGCCTGGGTGGCTCAGTTGGTTAAATTTCTGAATTCGGCTCAGGTTATAACCTTGGGGTCCCGGGATGGTGCCCTGAGTCAGGCTTCCTGCTCAGGGAGAGTCTGTTTCTCCCTCTTCCTCTGCCCCACCCCCTGCACCCCCTGCCCCGGTCATGCTCTCTTTCAAATGAATAACTAAAATCTTTTAAATAAATAAATAAATATCAATATGCCAAACTGGTACAGATTGAGGCAGTCTGCCCTTGGTCCCAACAAGGGCAAAAATCACATAAATCAAAATCAAAATGTAAATGACAAGCCAGGAAAAAAATAATTGCAGGCTATACACTACAGATAAAAGGGTTGTTCCTTCAATTTACGATGATAACATATAAAGCAGGAAGTAAAATACTAGCAACCCGATTGAACATTTAACAAAAGATCCAGAAGGCTCTTCTTAGGGGGAAAAATGCAAATTGCTTATGAACTGGAGAAAAGATGTTCAACTTGCTCATAATTAGGGAAATGCAAATTAAAACAACAATGAGGTACAATTTTTCACCTCACAGAGTACAAAAGATAAAAAAGTTATTGTATAGCATTGACTAAGGTGTGGAAATAAGCACCTTTATAAATCCTGGTGAAAGTATTTTGTTAGGGATTTATATATTTATTTTTATTATTTTTTAAAAAGATTTTATTTATTTATTTGTGAGAGAGAGAGAGTGAAGGCGAGCACAAGCAGGGGGAGGGGCAGGCAGAGGGAGAGGCAGGCTCCCCGCTGTGCGTTGGTGGGTCTGGGATGGGTGAGGTGGGGTGGGGGGGACATATGCCAAGAATACAAAGCAGTTTGGAGCAACTATTTTGTTATAAAACAGATAGATAACCAGATACCTAATCAGACACCGGATAACTCTTAATCAGTTCAGTTTATCCGCATCCCACAAGATTTGATATATAATATTTTCATTTTTACTCAGATCTTATTTTAGGGATAAAATATATTTTGCATGACATGACTATGCTTTCTTTTAGCTAGTATTACCTGCATGTACTTACTGTTCCTGTTTTCTTCCCTTTCAACTTAAAGGGTCCTTATGGTTTAGTTATGTCTTTGTAAACAGTATAGGTCTGGCTTTTGTTAGTCATTCGACACGACAATTTCTTTCTCTTATTTGGTAAAATCAATTTTAACTTAAATGATAACTCATGTATTCGGACTTATTTCAACCATGTTATTTTTTATTATATTTTCAAAATTTTCCAAGATGAGCAGATATTACTTTTAGAGTGAAAAATCTGGCTAGCAAATTGAAATAACTGTTATTTAAATAATAAAACTGATGATGGTGATGAACAGCACCCTTCCCATCGGCCATCCTTCCTTTCGTCCCTTCTTGAGAGCACTAAAGACCTCCAGAGTGTGTTTGCCCGCTAGCCAACCCTTAGAGGAGTGAGCTTTCCTTTTCTGGCCACAAATGGCACCGTCCTCACCTGGCCCTTGATTCCTCAGGGCGTGGGAGGAAAGGGGGGTTAAGTGTTGGTGTGTGCCTCCCTGAGCGCTCAGGGCCTTATCCTGCTATTGAGTCTCCTAGGATATCAACAGGATATGGCCCCAAGGTTTTTCCTCTCCTGGTTTCCCCAAACAGAAAATGCCATCCTTTGTCTAGACAGTACTTTGATGGATTGTGGATACAACCATTTTAAAACTTTATCTGAATTTGATGAAAATGTCCTGCAGCCACTTAAAATTTAATTTGTGGAGGTAATGTTTGTTCACTCTTGGTTCCTAGCCTAGATGCAATTTGGCCTCGAATACCTTTTGAAGTACTTAGTCCGAATTTAATTTTGAAGTACCCTTTATTTTTTTGTAAGTTCTTGGCACTGTTTGCAATGCTTTTCCATGTTGGTCTGTGTCTTTGTTTAATAGAGTTAAAAAAAAATTTTTTTTCTAATGTAGCATAATGCTTCCCCAACTTTTAAAAGCTAGGCTACCNGCTGTAAAAAAAAAAAAAAAAAAAAAAAAAAAGCATACATTTTTTCAAATAAATTAAGTCCAGGACCTAAAGATAAACTGAAGCAAAGGGCAGCAACAGCTTTATTGTTGTAGAATGATACATGGGCTGTTTATCCGGGGCTGTTTTAAAGTCTAATTAAGTTCTGGACAAGTCCAGCCACATAATTTGTAGAGCCCAGTGCAAAGTGAAAATGTGGGGGTTCGTTGTTCAAAAATTAAGACTCCCAAAATGACAACAACAGAGCATTACACCAACCTCAGGGCCCTCCAAACATGGGACATTGTGCTGATGCCCACAGAGCCAGCCTTGGCTAAAGAAAAAGAAATCTTGTAACAGTGCTACCTACAATTGGGTTTTAACAAAGGCGATGATTGGCAGGGGCTCAGATTCTCACAGCAGATTTCATAAATTAGGCATGTACACATCATTATGAAAGGAATGAACTTCCTTTTTATTAAAACAAAATACTATGTGTTTTTAGCAAGTTATTTAACCTAGGTCAGCCGCAGTTTGCTGTCTATAAAGTGGAATGATGAGTCCTCCTGTATCAGATGTGATGCTTCTAGCTGAAAAAATTACTTTAACTCAATTAAATGGCTTAAACAAAATGAATTATATCATCTCCATAAGCACAGTTGTTATAAGAATGATTCAATAATATCTCTGGGGATCAAGATCCTTTCTGCTTTTCTGTTCTGTCATCCTTAGAATGTCAGTTACCTTGCCTCTTGGTCACAAGAAGGCTGCAAAACCTCCAAACATTACATCCTATCACACTGTTGCAGGATTTCTTTTCCTTCTGTGCCCATCGTTCTTGGTCATGCCTTCTAGAAGAATCAAGATGTAGACCAGAGAGAGGGATGGGCAACAAAGCAGGGTTTACTGAGTGATAATAAAGCAAAGTTTATTGAGTGACAGTACAAAGCTCCCAAAGAGGAAGGAGACCTGAGAGGGTTGCCACCAGTTTTTACGTCTAGGGGTTTTTAGGGGCTTGTTGGCTGTCTGTTTTAATCTGATTAACCCTCCATGCACCTGTCAGCCGGTCAGGTTTTTGTCATCTATCTATCATGTGGGAAAGAGTGGAGGGCTCCTTCTAGGGTTGGTGTAAAATCCTTTTAAGAGTGGTTTCCTCTTAGGTCCCCTGTCCCTGCCTGCCTTTCTTCTGACTATCCTTCAACACCAATATATAGAGGCAGAAAAGGGAAGCCCACTATCTCGGACTTGTGTCTCTTTCTAAAAACATTTTTTAAAAAGTTTCCTCAGAAATGCCCCCAATAACAGACTTATCTCTACATTTCATTGGTTAAAATTGGATCATATGTCCCTTCCTAAGCCAATAACTGACAAGGGAATAGAATTCCTGAAAGGCCTAAGATTCATTTGCTCAGGTAGTTGGATGCAGCTGTTCTAAATCACAGGCCTACATAGAATATTCTAGTATACAGATGCCAAAACAGAACTGCAGCTGGGCCAGCAGGGAACGGTCACACCCAGAATTGTCTTTTCCCCTGCCCACTTGGCCAGATAGCTGTTCGAGCTCAGACGGTTGGACCTTCCCACACAAGATTTTGACTCGGGAACTAATGATGCAAAGGGGCAGTTCTGGGTGGAATCCATTCTTGCCCAGGTAGTGTTACCACAGCCGGTTTCCAGGGTGTGGAGATAACAGCTCTAACAGGGTCCAGCATCCAGGAACATGGGAGGAGCCACGTCTGTGCCCCGGGGGCAATAGCAAGCCTAGCTGGGTGACGCAATCTTGGATGTTTGTCCTGTGGACACAGCCTCCAATCCTGGTTATCCCCTCTTCTGGATATTCTGTCCAGAATGAAAATGCCTTTCATGGGTTTTTCCCTCAAGTTAGTGGTTGCATTCTGTGGTAACTGTGAACCTGATGGTCAGTGCCTTTCCGAGGGGCTACGTCAGACCAGGCAGGACTTAGATGTGCAAGTGGAGAAATTCACTTCAGCGATGGTATTTTACAGCTTAACTGTACCCCAAAACCTCAGTTTGAACTTGAACTTTCTTGCTTGGGTAACATAAAGCTGAACTCGGAAGCTTCGATTCTGCTTTCACGGGAGTTTTGCTTTCAATCTTGCAAAAGAAGGAGTAGCTGGGTACACTAAGCAAAACAACTTCTTTGCGGTTTGTAGCGCCCCCTGTCTCTGTGCGAGCCTCGGGGGATCTCTCCTCAAAGGCAAGAGGAGGAGGTTCTATTCTGCACACGGAAGTTCTCAATGGCCAAGGCAAAACTTTTCCTATGTCATAACAAACCCAAGTTCCGGGTATCACACTGATCGCTCAGCAAAGACGAGGTTACACGGTCCTACATACGGGCTATTTGAGGGTGTGATGAATCTGTGCATTTGTCAGAGTTCAGATGCATTTGAGGAACACGTTACAGTCTATGCAGACTGAAGATAACGTACTACTACTAGATCAGGATAGAGGTCTCTGCTGACCACTGCCCCTCATACCTGAGTACTGCAGCCTGCAGTCTGGACTGGCACCCTCGGGGGGTCTTGACCGAACTTCATAAGGAATAAGGGACAGGCGGGGCTAGGTAGGGAGAGATAGATAGGGGGCTCCGGGATCAGGCTCACAGAAATCCCCAAAATGTGGAGGTGTAAGGAAACCAGAGACGAGGGAACACACCGGACCACCCTGCCCTAGATGTCTGGGGGAGGGGGGGCTGTCTTACTTATGACAGGCTCCTGTGGTCAACAGAAAATAACCAGACCCTAAAAAGAAGTAAGCCATTAAAGATGTTATCACTAGTCCTTACTCAATGGTGCTGCCAGGAGAGAAGTCAAAAAGATTTAAGTTCCCTGGTGAGCTTTCTACAAAAGACCAACCCTAAAAGCCCTCCGTGGCAACACTGTCAGGACCCCTCTCACTCCTGAGATCTTTCTTTCTGTATCCTTGCTTAATAAAACTCCATCACTTTACTTACTCTTCTTTGTCCACGAGGTTCATTCTTCAACTCCGTGAGACAAAATCCTAGCTCTCCCACTTCAACGAGAGTATAAGGCACCCACATACCCATGAAGAAATACCTACGCGGAAAAGCCGCATGAACCTTCAGAAGGCTGAGGGCCTCTGAAAGCCTTCAGGAGCCTAGCGCTGATTATGGGCTGGGCTATGGTTAGAGGGACAAGGGTCCCTGCCCATGTTGTAGCAGCAGGGTCGTGGGTGCTACAGACCCTTCCTCCTTCCACTGGGGCAATCTGAATTGGGTTCAAAATCCAATTCATTCAGCAGAGTAACTTCCAAACCAGATTTCAGCTAAAAATAGATTTCCACATACTGTCTAAACATGGCTGCTGTGATACCCTGTGTTATCACCCACTGACTGTCCCTTCCAGTAAAGACGGTCAAGGGTTTACAGTTTAACGGGGCCATGCTGGGGGGCTGGAGACCGCTGTGCAGAATGACAGCATCGCCCACTAGCATGAAGCCCGTGCGCTCACCTGGTGTCTGTGGACTATGCTCGGTCTTGCCTTTTTAACGTGTGGCGACAGCTATGTCCTCTTGTGGGCGACAACATATAAACATGACCACGAGGCATTTCTTTGTTGGAACGTGCCCGGCTCTCGCACAGAGTAAGCCTAACGTCTTCTTCCACTTGCTTTAGATAATTTTCCCAACCCATAAATGATTCCACACTAAAAGTAAAGGTTTATCTTGAAAATCTAAGTTATGCAAGATTTTAGGAGAAAGATTTTGTAATAGTTATAAGCAACGTATATCTTATATGAAAGAAATATTATCTTGACATATGAATCACACCATTCCAAAGACTGCAATCCCTTGTCACGAATAAATCGGTACTTTTATAATTTATGGTAACTTCAAAGCTGCATAGATCAGGGCCTTGCCTGGTTTTCACATTTACACAAATCATCTGGGAATCTTGTCCAAATGCTCATTCTGATGTCGTGGGTCTGGGTTGGTGCCCGCGAATCTGCATTTCTTTCCCTCTCACAGGTGATGTTGCTGCTGCTGGTTCATGGGCCATACAAGGTAGAGAGCTTGAATCTATCTTTAAATTTATTTATTTATTTATTTATTTATTTATTTGAGAGAGAGAGAGAGGAGGGGAGGAGCAGAGGGGGAGGGAGGGGGAGATCATCTCCAGTAGACTGCACTGAGCGCGGAGCCAGACGTGGGGCTCGATCCCAAGACCCTGAGGTCATGACCTGAGCCAAAAACCAAGAGTCGGACGCTCAACTGACTGAGCCACCCAGGCGCCCCAAGAGCTTTAATCGATCTTTAATCATTGTTTCAACTGAGCTTTTAAAAACTCTCCCGAAATTAAAATAGTGGCTATTGATGTTTTCCTCTTGCTACCAGGACGTCTTATGTTGTTTAGAATCCAATAAATAGACATTTTGGCCTCTGCAGTTATCCGTCTCTTTCTGAAGACTGGTAGTACTTACTAGCACTGGGAACTTTATCTGGTACAGAAAACCTTTGTTAACTTCAGCTGCACTAGTCAGGCCAGGGGCCCGCGTTGGTAAAGCTGCTGGAGGTTTCCATGGCAATTTCAGAGCTTTGCCACCGTGCTGCTAGGTGGGATAGGAAAACTCCAGAGCAAATCAACCTACCAGGCAGCTTCTGCTTCTGTGTGGTTCCTCAGCTTCCAGCCTGGCGACATCCGTGCTGTGCCTCCAAGCTCACGCAGGGCCAAGGTGAACGTGAAAGCCTTTTGTGCAGTAAACCCCGTTTGGCAGCTTCCGAACTCTGCCCTATTCTGGGTGTGTTGTTCTATTAAAGGATTCCTCTTCCCCTTCAGCAGTCCCTGATGGGATCTTCTGCGTCCTTGAACAGCTTCTGAGGTCTTCGGGGCTTGTTGTCTGATCCGGTGTGTCACACACTCATCTGCGGAATCCCTCCTGCCTTCCTGAGTGCCGATGGGAACGGTTAGTGTTGGAAGCTTCCGTATTACTGCAAGGCAAGGCGCCTTCACATAATAGCCTGATGTCATTTTTGTGTTCCCGTCATGCCTTTGGTATCGTGTTGCCCTTCCTCCTTTACCACTGGGCATGGAAGAAATAGGAGGCCACTCAAAGTGCGCACAGGAACGAGAGAATGGGATTCCTGAGTTTTTAGTTTGAAGGGCACTGGTGCTGGCATAAACAGTGGCGTTTGCAAGAAGAGTCAACCAAGTTCTCTTCCACGGGAGAGGGACTAAAACCCAGGCTGGAGGGGAGCAAAGGCTTGGGAACTAGAGGCAGAGAGTTGGAGATCCCTGTCACCAGCTGTCACCACCTCCAAAGCTCCATGGAGAGGGCAGAGTGAGGGGGTGGGCACCATAGAACCCCTTCAAGTATGGCTCGAGCCTTGCCTCCTGACAGGAGCCGGGTGAGCTGACAACTTTGCAGAGGACGTTCCCGTGCCATGAGCCTGTGTTATGAGTAAGTCATTTCCAACTTGGGGTCTGGAAAAATCAAAGGGGAGGCAGCAGGCTTAAAGGGATCTGTGAGCCAGGGTAAGACAGCAAGAGAGAAGACGAAGCCTGAATTGTCCACCTGGGGACTGGATGGGGACCCAGTTACACCCTTTCTTTGAAATCCCATAGCAAACTTGATTTAAAAAACAAATTTTATTTATTTTATTTTATTTTATTTTATTTTATTTTATTTTTACAGAGGGAGAGAGGTGGGGGAGGAGCAGAAGGAGGAGAGAGAGAATCTTAAGCAGGCTTCATGCCCAGTCTAGAGCCTGGCACGGGGCTCAAGCTCACAACCCTGAGATCATGATCTGAGCCAAAATCAAGAATCAGATGCTTAACCGACGGAGCCACCCAGGTGCCCCCAAACAAAATAAACTTTAAAAACCATCTGCCCTGGAAAGCTGAAACAAGACTTTGCTAAAGTTGAAGGGACAGCAATAGGAAGATAAATGAGCTCTTCTTAAATCTAGATAATCTGATTTATAATTAGGCTAGAGCTATAATCTCTTTTCTTCATCCTCCGCGTTATACACATAGAGACACTGTTTCCGTGCTGCCGATGCCATCTTAGCCCGTCACCTACGAGCCCACCTGGTTCTCTACGCACCCCAATGTCTAGACCTTTTCCCCCCAATTTAACTAATATCCAGTCTTCTTTCTCAAAGGGAGGACACTATGGGTTACCACTCATTTCAGGAAACATCACAAAACAAAAAATAAAAACAAACACAAAATATGATACCAATACTTTCCCTATATGGGACCTTCTGATGTAAGGGAAGGAACGGGTCTCTTTCTCTTTATGAGGATTGCCTTGAGGGGTAAAAAAGGAAAAGGTGAAGTAGTCCCCTCAATATTCTAGTAGGGTCATGCTGTGATGGAACAGGAAGAAATAAGACCCTCTTCTGCCCAACAAAGGGGTGTGATATTTCCTAGAGACCTCGATGTAAGGGAGAAACACTGGGTTAGTTAAGGAAATTGTTTCTTAAATATGAGTATAGTCTGCATCGTTTCCTTGAGTAGTGATATCTACCATTGGAAACTTACCTCACATTTTGCTAGAAGCTAGGTGAGTTTTATAGACCTACTTGCTCTTTCAGGTCAAAGACTTAAAGAAACAGACACTCACAAACCTCTCAGAGGTGGGATTCTTGAAGGAAATCCAACGTCCTAGAGACCCATACTCACATTAAACCTGGAAGCCACCAACATCAGAGCATTTTCTCTTTCAGACACCCCTATGCTACTGACCTGTGGCCTGAGGAAGTTCCCGCCACCCTAGACTGAGTGCTCTAGACTCAAGCCTTGCACGACCAGCTAGGGGAGTAGAAATGGATTGAGGCGAAGATGAGGTGTCTCTATTAGGGTGATGGGTAGAGAGTCACATGAAGAGAGTTGAAGAAGGGCCCTCAATAAAAAAAACCAAGGGTAAGAGGAACAATGTTGGCACGGGGAGGGACTTTGGTGAAGGGCCGGATTAAGGGATTTCCATTTTATACTCTGGAAAAAGACAAGTTGTCAAAAACGTTAGCCATTCCTCTCCTGCATTGAAATATGTTTTTGAATTTATTCCAGCTCTTAAGTTAACTCAATTAGAAGGTCCCTGCCCAGTGTAGTGTTGTAGTTTTAGGGAGGCTGAGAGGACGAGATGGTGAAATGGAAAGGGAAAAACAGTCTCCCCCCTCTACTCGCTGACCTGCTGGGAAGAGAGCATCAATCGTTCAAGTGGACCATGACTCAGAAAGTCCAGTCTTGACCTTCAGTTCCGTGAGGCGTGACAGAGCAGAGAGGTGAAGGGAAAATTCCACACAGTATCAGGGAACTCTCCTTAGCGCACAACTCAAGAGTTCCAGTAAGAATGAATCAGTTGTCTATTACTACGCAACAAACCACCCCAAGACATTGGTAGTTTGAATTAATAGTTACTTAGGGGCGCCTGGGTGACTCAAGTCAGTTTAGTGTACAACTCTTTTTTTTTTTTTTTAAAGATTTTGTTCATTTGAGAGAGAGAGAGAGAGAGAGGTACAGAGACAGAGAGCGCAAGCAGGGGCAGAGGCAGAGGGAGAAGCAGACTTACTGCCGAGTTGGAGCCCAATGTGGGGCTCTATCCCAGGTCCTGGAGATCATGACCTGAGCCAAAGGCAGATGCTTAACCATCTGAGCCACCCAGATACCCCTAGTATCCAACTCTTGATTTCAACTCAGGTCATGATCTCAGAGTTGTGAAATCAAGTGCCATGTCAGATTCCATGCTCAGCAGGAGCCTGCTTGAGATTCTCTTTCCCTCACCATCTGACCCTTTCCCTGCTCACATGCGTGCGAGCACTCTCTCTCTCTCTCAAAAAAAAAAAACAAAAAACAAAATAAAATAATAAAACAAAACAATAGTTACTTGTTTGTTTAGTACTATTGTGAAAATTTAGGCAATTTTGTTGCTGACCTCGCTTGGGCTCACCCATGTGCTTGCAGACAGCTGGGAGCTCAGCGGGTGCTCGGTGTCCAAGATGGCCTCCCTTACATTGTAGCCAGCTGGGATGGTTGGAAGAGCTGGATGGCCAGGTTCCTCTCTCCACATGGACTTTCATCTCAGGCTACTTCACAGCATGGTGCTCAGGGAGGGACTGAACTGAGGTCTTCCAAAGGATTAGAAGGAGGTAGTAGGTAGGTAAAAGAGGGGAGAGGCTCATCAGAGGGAGGGATATGATTTATAAGAGGAAAGAACATGTGCAAGACCCTGTGAGGTAGCAGGAGATATTATGCTTTCTTTAAGAAAAAGGGATAAAGTCAGTTTGCTTGCTGCACAAGATAAAAGAAAAGAGGGAGAGTGGGTGCCAGATCAGCAGTTCAAGGAGCTAAGGGTTTTCTTTTGTAATTTTCATATTAAGAATGATGGGAAACCACTGAGAGGTTTTAAGCATGATCTGATTTGCTCTTAAGAAAGAGCATAGTTGGGGCACCTGGCGGGCTCAGTCAGTAGAGCAGGTGACTCTTGATCTCAGGATTATGAGTTCAAGACCCACGTTGTGGGCAGAGTTTACTTAAAAAAAGAAAAAAAAAAAAGCAAGGTTATGTATGTGAGCTACTGCAAGGGAACTAGAAGCAGGGTTTCTAAACTTTGGCACTGTTGACATGTTGGACTAGATAATTCTTTCCGCTGGGGGTCTTGTCCTGTATATTGCAAGATGTTCAGCAGCATATCTGACCTCCTCACTAGGTGCAGTAGCACCCCACCCCTAAGTTATGAAAACCAAAAATGTGTCCAGACTTTGCCAGTCTTTGCCAGATGTCCCTGATGGGCCAAATTGCCTCCAGTTGAGAACCACAAAGAGTGAATGTAGGGCTCCTGTGGACACTATTGCCGTAGTCCAGAAGGGAAATATTCATCGCTGGGACTTGGGTGGTGGAGGTGAGGCTGGGCTAGGCAGATGGGATTTGGAGAGACAAGGATACCAACTCAGAGTGTCTGGGTGGATGGACCCATCCCAAGGGTCCCGTCCTCAACGTCTCTCTTTGCCTCCCTCCTTCAACATTCCAACATGCTCTGGAAAAAGAATCTGGTCTTGCTTGTGTTGGGAAATACTCGTGGTCAGATGGAGGAAAGAAAACATGTGGAACGTAGAGTGGCTTTGCACCCCTTTGTAGTTGGATGACATCATGCTCATGTAGGGCCAAAGTCTCATTGAGGAACTGATTGAAGGTCAGCAAGGCAGGGTATTTCCAAGCTTGTTTTTCAATGAGGGAACGCTAGAGATTTGGAGAGCAGAGCCTGAGAAGTGGCATCGGTGGAGAGAAGGCTCTGGAATGGATTTGCAGAGGTCACCTGCACACCTTACCAGTGAAGGCTGCAATTGTCTCCTATCTAGCCATCAGCCCACCTTTCTGGAGAGGCCATCTTGTTCTTTTTATTACTACTGCCCTCCTTCCCCTTGGTTTTTACACCAAGACTAATGATTCTCTATCCTTTGCCAGCCTGCAAGGAAGTATGATGAGGGATCGCGAGTGCCCAACCCTAAAACACTCGGAATTCATCCACTAAAACGTCCTGCCCTTATTTCTCTGCCTATACAGTGCAGTTTTCTGTAAGAGAGGAAAGGTTGTGTTTTCTACTCCTATGAAGGAAAAAATAGAAACCAAAATCCCTTTCAAATCAAAGTTTTGTTCTTGAGTCAAAGGCACCTCCTGAGCCTCTAGCCAAGTCCAATGAAAAGGCTTTGTTAGATTATCTAAAGCTATCAGAGTTCATAAAGGTCATCGTCTCGTTCACGCTGAGCTGGAGAAGTGTGTCCTTTCTTTGCTTCTGACAAGCAGGGGAAATTGAATGCAAAACGTTCATTGCATTTCTCCCCTACTCTTATTCCATAGTCTGCTGCGCGGGCTATTCGACTATGGAAGTGATATCATTAAATTCATGGCAGTGCAATCATATCAAAATGTAGAGAACAATGTGAAAACCTGAAAACCAATTCTTCTCTGCAAGGTCAGGAGGCCAGCGCCTTTTCATCGACCTCCAATTTCTCTTCCGGACAAAGGTGACCATGAAGCATCACCACTAGCAACCCAGCCGGCAGCTGGGACACAGTCCTACTCCTTCTCCCTGAGAAGTGAGCACAAGACTCTTTTTAAAAGTAAATTCCCATTAATAAGTGTGGAAAGGATGGCAGAAATTAGAAAATCACCACGTGGCAAATCACAGTAATAATAGTTGCAGGCAAAAATAAGTGCTAAAATGAGTAGGCACAAATATGGCCAGAAATAGGATATTTACATGGCCGCGAAGTATATTCCCACAAGACCCTTACTAAGTTCACCGGGAAAATAGTAAATTTACAGTGGAGAGAGCTGTGATCAAGTTGGTATCATCAGTACTGAAACATATCTAGACCATCCTAAACCTATCTATATTTCCCAATAGGATTTCAACTTGACCGGCCCCCGGCGGGTGCCCAGATGACACATTGCTCAAGCCTGAGATTAGCATCTCAGGAAAGTAGATCGCCCTCCCCCTCGTGGGTGGGCATCACCCAGTCCTTTAAATGCCTGAATAGAACAAAAGACAGGGAGGAAGGATTCACCCCTTTTCCCCTGCCTCACCACTTGAGGTGGACGTCTCATCCCATCTCATCCTCTCCTGCCCTCAGACTGGGATTTGTGCCATTGGCTCCCTGATTCTCAGGCCTTCAGCCTTGGACTGGACTATACCCTTTCCTGGGTCTCCAGCTTGCAGGGGGCAGATGGTGGGACTTCCCAGCCTCCATAATCATGTAATATAATTCCTCATAATAAATGTCCTTTTATATATGTGTATATATCCTATTGGTTCTGCTTCTCTGGAGAACCCTGACTAACACATAATGATAGATGAGAAGGACACAACACATTTCTGTAGCATTCTCGCCAGAAATGCATAACCTGGATTGAATCACAAGAAGACATTTGATAAGCCCAAAACTCACCAATGACCTTCATGTTGCCAAATTCAATAGTCACTTTTCATTCTAGGTTTTGCTCAACCTATCAGCATCACATAATATTGTGGGACATCTATATTTAGATCACTTTTCTCTCTTGCTTTTTAGGACATAACTCTCTTTTGGTTCTCCTCCTGCTTTAGTCCCCTCTTCTGATTTTTATTTATCTTCCTACCCATGAACTTTTCTTTCTCTCATCTGTACTGACCCCCAAGGTGATCTCATCCACTCCCATGACTTTGCAACTTCCAGAAGTGCTAAAGGTTACATGCTTATTCCAGCCAGGAGGGATCGAAAAGGGAAGAGGGGCACCTGGTTATCTCAGTGCGTGGGCATGAGGCTCTTGATCTTGGGGTTGTGAGTTCCAGCCCCACTTTTGGTGTAGAGATTACTAAAAACATAAATAAATAAATAAACTTAAAAATTTTTTCTGTTATCATGGAATGAGAGAACAAACGTTAAGAAGTAACTTCTGTAGGTGGCAAATCTTATCACACCCCAGTTTAGCCAAGATAGAAGTCAGATGTATCTAGAGTAAAAATAATGGATTATTATAAGGTTAATCGGATGGCAACTCTAAACATAGCTGCTATTCTAGATAAATTTTTTTCCTAGAGAAAATTATCATAGCGTCTGATACTTGATATGGAACTACTGAGATGACAATTTTACTCCTCCATCCCAATAAACAAAGAACACAAAAGGCAGTTGGCTTTTATCTGACGAGAACATAGTATGCCTTCATAATGCCAGCCAATGTAGGATGATGCACATTTCTGGCATTATGACACAATTTAGTTAGCAAGGACTTATCATCTCATTGTTACACAGAGGATCTGTCTCATCCACGACACTGATAATTTCATGCTGATTGGACCTGCAGAGCAGGAAGTAGCAGGCTTTGCACAGAATGCTTACATTAGGGAGATGTCAACCGCTTGGACGTAATAACAGCCACACTTAAGGTAGAACCAATTGAGTTGATGGGAAATCCTCCTTGTGGGCAAACATTTGACCGGTACATACATATCATCACCCACTCTATCTGGAAAGCAGGGCCTGAGAAAGATGACCTGAGATAAAAGATAAAAGTCTTTGTCACTTCCCTTCATCCCTCCCCCCATCCCTCCCTCCTTTCCTTCCTTCCTTCCTTCCATGCTTCTTCCTTCCTTCCTTCCTTCCTTCCTTCCTTCCTTCCTTCCTTCCATGCTTCTTCCTTCCTTTTTCTTTCTATTTAACATATTTATCTTGTCTATCTGTCTATCATGGCTAAAATGTAGCTAGATGGTGGGGATTAATGGCTGGAAGAATAAGTAATAGGGAAGCTATATATGGATGGATGGATGGATGGATGGATGGATGGATGGATGGATGGATGGAACTTTGGCGTAGTCCCTCAGTAAGATGATATTTTTGTCCCATGTGAATGCTCCACTGGAAGTCCTTCACTGTTGGAGATGTTTGCTAATCAGGTATCCCCACTCCAAGACAGATCTTTGCTTGGCCACTTCAAGACTGGCTCAATGAGTTCATGAACAAAGTGGCTAGAATGGAAGCTGTGTCTGGACTCAGTAACACGGATTTCCTCTCACGAGCTGGGCTCGCTGCTGTCACTACTGAGTTTCCAGCCTGCCCACAGTGGCAGCGACCAGCCCTGAGACCTCAACATGGTACCATACGAAGGGTATGCAAAGCCACCCCAGCCACCTTATGGCATGTTGATACCTTGGACCTTTCTATCATAGCGAGAGCAGCAATTTGTCCGTACGTGTTCTGGATTTGGATTTGCTTCCCCTCTGCACCGTACTTCTGCCAGCCCCGCCATCTGTGAGACTTACTGAATACCTTATTCAAGGTCATATATTACGTTCCAAAGTTGATTCTGCTCGAGAAACTCATTGATGGCAAATGAAGTAATGCAACGAACTGATAATGCCCCTTGGATCTACTGGTCTTATCACATACTCCATCACTAGGTTGCAGTTGGACTTAAAGAATAGTCTATTAAAAAAAAGAAGAAGAAGAATAGTCTATTAAAAATTCAGTTATGTCTTCAGCTGGGCAACACATGACCCAGTTCTGTTGCACTTAGCCACTGAATTGCAAATTCTCTGTCAGTTTCGCATTAGGTCTAATTGGCCCAGGTCCTATATGCTTTCTTCCAGCTTCACCCTGCCATCACCCAGACCTTTTTTTTTTTTTTCACCTGGTGGTTTTGCTTCTCCCTAGAAGGAGGACCTTCATCTATTTTACTACCTCCCCCAACCCCCAACCCACTGTGCTGAGAACTGCTGCTGTGTGTAGCCTTCAGAACTATGAGAAAACAAATTTTATATATGAATAGTTGATACACACCACCCACGTTGTGGTACTTTCTTATGGGAGCCCTAGGAAGCCAAATAGCCATACTCATTCATTCATTTCAGAAATATTTACTGAGCACCAGGTACAAAGCACTCTCAAAGACACTGAGGATACAAAAATAAGAAGGATAAATAGGATCCTTGCTCATGTGAAGTTTCTAGCCTAGTAGAGGAAGACAGATATAAACAAGTAAACAAACAATAACTTCAGATAATAGCGAGTGCTATGAAATGAATATAATAAGTAGGTTAGAGTCTGTCTTTATAGGGATACCAGTCACTGAATTTAGGGCCCACCCTAGTTAGATGTGACCTCATCTTAACTAGATGACATCTGTGAAGACCTTATTTCCAAATAAAGGTCACATTCACAGGTGGGGGTATTGGTGTTTGAACTTCACAATATCTTTTGGGAATCACAATTCAACCCACAACAGATCAGGACTGGGGGAGGATGGAATCTCTATAGAAACAATAAGTCTCAAGACCCAAATAATGAGCCATGACACACAGTCCCACTGTAGTTTAGAAACCCAGTTCTTTTTTTTTTTTTAAGATTTTATTTATTTATTTGACAGAGAGAGCGAGAGAGGGAACACAAGCAGTGGGAAAGGGAGAAGCAAGCTTCCTGCTGAGCAAGGAGCCCAATGCGGGCTCGATCCCAGGACCCTGGGATCATGACTGAGCCAAAGGCAGACACTTAACCGCTTAACGACCGAGCCACCCAGGCGCCCCTAGAAACCCAGTTCTAACAGCTCCTGCAAACAATCCAGTGTGAACTAATAGGTTTTCACTAGCAAAATGAGTGCTTACAATTGGCACTCTGGATGCTAGAAATGGACCCTCACTGGTAAATCAGAAGTATTCAAGATATGTGGATAGACTAAAATAATTTGGACAACATCATATAAACCTTACACGAGCAGGTTGTATGTATGACTGTGAAAGACTTTACCCTCTCTTCTTTCAGAATGGATCCTGAGGTGTGGTTCTGAAATGGTCCTGTGTGTCCAGCCGTGATTTCAGAGAATTTTAAGTGTCAGTGAGTGAACTAATTCTTGTCCTTAAATTGCTGTATCTGTTTCAAGTCAACCTTTCAGCTGAGGGGTAGTCAGAGTACAGACAAGGACAGAGAACTGAGCTTCATGGAGCTTACAGAACAAGTTAGGTGAACTGTTTTTATGCTTGTTTCCTCATAAATGTCTGTCTAATAAGTGACCCTACTTGTGGCAGAATTCCATCTGAAATCAGCAGTCGTAGCAAGGTTGTGGGGGAGCCGTCGAGCTTCCTCTACATCTTAACTTTTGGCCACTACACAGTCAGAGTCAGGAATGAGGCCACTCCAGCAACACCTACTTTGTGTTTTTCTTCGAAAACCCAAAGGTAAGGATGACTTAGCAAAAAATTCTGATAAACAGGAGGGTTTTTTTCCCTAGTAACAGTGATCAGGATTTATTGACTTCCAGTGCATTTCTGGATTTCAGCCACTTCCAGGCGTGCGGCTCTGCGGCATTAAGCACGTTCACAGTGTCATGCAACCGTCACCAGCATCCTTCTCCAGAACTTCTTCATCTCCCCAAACTGGAGCTCTGGATCCTTTAAACACTAACTCCTATTCTCCCCTTCCCGGCCCTCTGGCAACCCTGCTTCTCCCTTCAATCTATGAAATGTCCCCTGAGGAGTCTGAACAGCAGCATGTGGGGCCCTTCTTTCAAATGTTTAGCTCTGGTCACCCCACCTCTTTCATTTTGTTCCCTCAGCCCAAGGGATTTAATCTGCCTTCTGCAATTATTAATCTTGGGGTTACCTCGGCATCTCCATTTTGCGTTCAGATTTCCAGTGCCTTGGTCATCAATTCTCTGTATTAAGTCCCTCTGTTTAAAATATGAGCATGGTTTCTGTTTTCCCGACTAGGTCCTGACTTCTACAAACGGAGAACTAAGGCCTTAGTGGAGAGAGGAGAGAGAGGAAGGCAAGGGGGCGGGTGGGGGGCAGGGAGAAAGAGAGATTTAACTGGAACCCCTGACCCCCCCCCCCATTCCACCCTGAACATGGCAGAAGCAAACTTAAAACCACAAGATGGGGGGCACCCGGGTGGCTCAGTTCATCATCTGACTCCTGCTTTCGGCTCAGGTCATGATCTTAGGGTTGTGAGATGGAGCCCATGTCAGGCTCTGCTCTCAGGGTGGAGCCTGCTTAACATTCTCTCTCCCTCTGGTCCCATGCCCCTGCTGGCTCTCTCTATAAAAAACCCAAACCATCATCAGATAGAAAACTGTTACAAACCATGACTCATGGAGTTCCCACAGAGAAAGCAACTTCCAGTAAAGGCCATTACAATTTGTAAAACCTCAATTACCAGATTAAATAGCAATTTAGACATAGCTGAAAAATGGATTAGTTACTTGGAAGAGAAATCTGAAGCCATCCAGACTATAGCACAAAGAAATGAAGAGATGGAACCCATGAAAGCATGATTAAGAGAAAGGGCACCTGGCTGGCTCAGTTGACCCTGAACTCAGTCTCAGGGTCCTGAGTTCAAGCCCCGGGCTGGGCATATTGAAACAAAAGAGAGAGAGAGAAATGATGGAAAGAATGTATGAAATGTGAGGAGAAGTAAGGGAGAATATAGGTGAAGTGGGAATTTTTGAATAGAAATTGACTGAGAATGACCCAGAATTGAAGAAAAGTAGCAGCTTCCATCTCAAATAGGATAAAAAAAAAAAAAAGACAATAGAATATGGTAAGTGTAATGTTTTCTATTTATCATACATGTATTATATTATTACATTTATCAATCATAAGAGAGATTTTCAGATTGGACAAGAAACACCATCTAAATATATGGTATTTATGAGAAATCCACCCAAAATGTAATGAAATCAAAGGTTTAAAGTAAAGGAAAATGATATACCAAGAAATCATTCCCCCAAATAAAGTTGGGATAACAATATTAAACATTACAGACTGGGGTGTCTGGATGGCTCAGGCAGTTAAGCGTCTGCCTTTGGCTCAGGTCATGATCCCAGGGTCCCGGAATCAAGTCCCACATCGGGCTTCTTGCTCTGCAGGGGTCTGCTTCTCCCTCTGCCTCCTGCTCCCCCTGCTTGTTCTCTCTCTCTCTCTGATAAATAAATAAATAAATAAATAAATAAAATATTTTAAAATAATTTGTATACTAGTTAGAAAATTAGAAAAATGTCTCTTCAAAAATCAAGAACTAGGTAAGGTTGCTCATTATCACTATTTCCATTAAATATTTCTATTTTCCCCTGAATAGCACAAGGGCTTTAAAACTCTTTCATTCAAAGAGGGTTTCCCATTCCCTGAATATACTTACAAATGTACTTTGATAAGAAAAATAAGGGGCGCCTGGGTGGCACAGAGGCTAAGCATCTGCCTTTGGCTCAGGGCGTGATCCCGGCGTTCTGGGATCGAGCCCCACATCAGGCTCCTCTGCTATGAGCCTGCTTCTTCCTCTCCCACTCCCCCTACTTGTGTTCCCTCTCTTGCTGGCTGTCTCTGTCGAATAAATACATAAAATCTTTAAAAAAAAAAAAAAAGAAAAGAAAAAGAAAATAGATCCAAAATGAAGATGCAGCATCCAAGAAGGAACACAGATCAATAAAATTGTCCACCATTTTAGAAATGTGGGCGGGGACACAATTATATTACAATTTGAAAACTTAAGGAATTTATTCAACTTATTCTTTTCTATCGAACACACATTTTTCATATTCTATCGTGGTAAGTGTTTAAACTTTTCATTTTGGGAAATTTCAAACATACCCCAAAGTAGAGAGAATATTACAGTGAGCCTCCATGAGACAAGCTTTAGCAATTACTAACGTTTGGTTTATCTTGTTTCATTAAACTCTCCACTTTTGTTGGGGGTGCCTCCCGCATTTCACACAGCTCCTAGATACATATAATTTCACCCACAGACTTTCCAGTATGCATCTTTAAGAGATACTTTTTTTTTTAAAGATTTTTTATTTATTTGACAGAGACAGAGACAGCCAGAGAGAAAGGGAACACAAGCAGGGGGAGTGGGAGAGGAAGAAGCAGGCTCCTAGCAGAGGAGCCTAATGTGGGGCTCGATCCCAGAACGCCGGGATCACGCCCTGAGCCGAAGGCAGACGCTTAACCGCTGTGCCACCCAGGTGCCCCATGAGATAAAGACTTTTAAAAAGACATTTGATTCCATTATCACGTTTAATAATCACCTTAATATCATCTAATACCCAGTCATCCTGGGGCCGAACGTGTAATATTCAGCGCCACGTTCTCAAGAATATCTCGAGATGGGGCACCTGGGTGGTGCGGTCAGGTAAGCGGCTGCCTACTGCTCACGTCATGTGTGATCCCCGAGTCCCAGGATTGAGCCACAAATCAGGTTCCCTGCTCAGCGGGGAGTCTGCTTCTCTCCCTCTGCCCCTTTCCCCCCACTTCGAGCACTCTCTCTCTCCAATAAATAGACAAAATCTTTTCAAACAAATAATATCTTGAGAAGCTTTGTCAGATGCTTGCTAAAGTCTTAAAACAAGATTTCACTGTAGTTTTCTTCTAACCCTTCAGCTTTTATGAGCAAATGTATTCAATTTGACATTACGTTTCTTTGTTGAACCCAAGAGATTGTCCCAAAGATCACTGCTTCCTTTTCTAAATCTTTACAAGCTGTCCGTTTAATAACACACTTTGGAATTTTACACGATGCGTTTGTGGAATGATTCATTCCTTCCCTTTGAAACGATGAATAACAGCTTCCGTCTTACCTTGATGACGCTCCTTGCATCGTTATTCTGCAGTAACCTAACCAGATAGCTTGCCACCCAACATCCGAAGTTAGAGATTTTTTTTAAAAGATTGTATTTATCCATTTGAGAGAGAGAGAGAGAAACAGTGAGAGAGCGAGCACAAACAGCGGGGAGAGGGAGAAGCAGGCTCCCCACTGAGCACAGAGCCCAACGTGGTGCTCAGTCCCAGGACCCTGGGATCATTCCCTGAGCCAAAGGCAGACACTCAACCGACCGAGCCACCCAGGAGCCCCTGAAGTTAAAAATTAAAAATAATTTTTTAAAAAGATTTTATTTATTGTCAGAGAGAGAGCACAAGCAGGGGGAGCAGCAGGCAGAGGGAGAAGCAGGCTCCCCGCTGGCCAGGGAACCCGATGCACGATCCGATCCCAGGACTCTGATCATGACCTGAGCCAAAGGCAGACACTTCACTGACTGAGCCACCCAGGTGTCCCTAAAAATAATTTTTTATAGATATATTTTTAAGTTTCTTTAAGCAATCTCTACACCCAACATGGGGCTCGAACTCATGACCAGGAGATCAAGCGCTGCACGCTCTACCGACTGAGCCAGCCAGGTGCCCCTAGAAATTACAAATAATTTCGAAGAGAGGTATGAGCATAGCAAGGCCTGCAGGGGTGGGAGGATGCTACCATAGGGAGGTCGTGGGCCCCCAAAGGCAACTTGTCCTACTGTCACAATTGTGGGGGGCCTGGACCCAATGAAAACACTACCACGTTTGCCTTTGCTGTATGGTACATACCCTACTTTAGAAGTAGAGCGATGTGGGGCGCCTGGGTGGCTCAGTCAGTGGAACATGTGACTCTCCATATCAGGGTTGTGAGTTCAAGCCCCATGTTCGGCGTAGAGATTACTTAAAAATACAGTCTTTTTGAAAAAAAAAAGAAAAAAGAAAGAAAGAAAGATTTTCAGCTCTGGGACAGAACTCTGGGAGATCTGAAAGGATTTGAGGGCAAAGTCCAAGGGCAGATACAGGCCAGACAGGAATAGAAGGGTTGAGATGATGGAGGAGGGCAGGGCATCACGAGGACCCATGTGGGGTCCAGAAAGACTCATTCAGACTCTTCATAAATCCTCCCCATCAGCCATGGGCTCACTCAAAACTCAAGAGGCTGGTTATGTAGACACCGCCAGCCTTCTCTTGACCTCAGTCCTGCTCTTCTGGGGAAGGGGGGGTATGAAGAATTCGCGATGTCTCTTGGGGAAACCACGGTCACAAACGCTCGCGCAGTGACGCACCCAGAAGTGAGGCCGGCACAGCCCTCAGCGAGGGGCTCAGGGAGAGTGTCTGCTCCGCACTCTAGGTCTGGAGGCATTTTGCTGCAGCACCTGCGGTGTTTTTGACAGGTTGCCCTGTGACCTGCAGGCAAGTTCTTAATTCATTCGATCCGCTTCCCCAGGACACTCCCCTGTGTGGCTCTAACAGGAGTTCCCAGAGAGACGTTCCCAAACCTTGCCAAACTTCGCTGGAGCTCACTTGGGCAAAGGCCAAAGGGACTTCAATTAATCCCATCCATTCCCTGTTCTGGGTTTATCATTGAAATCAAGACCTTTCTTCCATAAGGAAATTGAGAGCGCTCTTAATATGAATGGAAGCATATTATGAATGAAAACAGAAGCGGCTTGTTAACAACAACAGTTCTTAACTACCTGTTCTTTGTTTTATGGCTTGGCAAGCTTTCCTGATGTGAAAGAGAAGAAAGAAGGATGTCTTTGCAAAAAAAATAAAAAAATAAAAAAAAAGGCTAGCGCTCTGAACAATTTAACATACATTCAGTGTTTAATGCTGGTCTGCAGGTGGGAAGAATCAGCTTTGCGGGTCTCCTAGCATCGAATTGGGTAAACTCAGGACCAGGAGCTACCAGGATGCAGCAGTGATCCGTGTGGACAGAACGGGGCCTACACCTTGTGTTTTCTGGCTGTTTGGTATTTTCCTCACCATGTATAAATGATCCTATCCAGGCTTTCTGAAAAGGCTCCATAGATTCTTTCTTTCTTTCTTTCTTTCTTTCTTTCTTTCTTTCTTTCTTTCTTTCTTTCTTTCTGTGGTAAAATATACATAACATAAAATTTACCATCTTAACCATTTCTTTTGTGTGGAAAGCAACATGGGGCTCGAACTCACGACCCTGAAATCAAGACCTGAGCTGAAATCAAGAGTCTGACACTTAACCGACTGAGTCACCCAGGTGCCCCTCCCCCAAATTAACCATTTCTAAGTGTGTAGTTCAGCAGTGTTGAATACATTCACACTGTTGTGTGACCGATCTCCAGAACGCTGGTCACCTTGGAAACTGAACTACATACCCCTTCAACAAGTCATCCCCCAGCCCCTGGCCCCTGGGGACCACCCTTCTCCTTCCTGGCTCTGTACATCTGACCATTCTGGGTGCTTCATGCAGGTGGAATCCTACAGTATCTGTCCTTTTGCTTCTGCCTTATTTCCCGCAGCATATGTCCTCAAGGTCCACTCAGGCTGCAGCATGAGCCTCCCCAGATTTTTCCGTCATCCATTTGACATTTTTCTGGGCTTTCTCCTTTCCTCCACTTTCAACCAGTTGTGCTAACAACAGATGACTCTGTTAATTAAAAAGTTTATTCTTGGGGCTCCTACATGGCTCAGTCATTTGAGCATCTGACTCTTGGTTTCGGTTCAGGCCATGATCTCAGGGTCATGAGATCAAACCCCACATGGGGCTCCGTGCTCGGTGCGGAATCTACTTGAGATTCTCTCTCTCCCTTTGCCTCTGTCCCTTCCCCCCAACCTCGTGAGTGCACTCTCTCATTCTCTCTCAAAAAAAAAATCTTAAAAAAAATTTTATTCTTTTCAAAGGGGGGGGGCAAGAGAATTGAAGATTAAAAGGTTTATTTGAGGTCTGAAAGCATTGCTGCAACAGCAGAAATGCGATGAAGAGGGAGCGGCAAAGCAATAGAACTGGGGGAGACAGAAAGGGACACTGGCCACCCTGCCCCCAAGAAAATTCTGAGGTGGGAATCTTCCTTGTCACCTGTTCTGCCTTCAAGTAAAGAAACAGCATTTTTATTTATTTTATTTTTATTTTTTAAATATTTTATTTTTAAGTAATCTCAATACCCAACGTGGGGCTCGAACCCACAACTCCGAGGTCAAGAGCTACACGCTCTACCAACTGAGCCAGCCAGGCACCCCAAGAAATTACATTTTTAAATTGATCTGTTCAACCTATGATAAATCTGTAGTATTGTCAATTACTAACTGTGTCATATGACAAAAACTTACTATTTTTATTGCTGATACAGGGTTACAGACTCAAAAAAAAAAAAAAAAAAAGGCCCAGTGCAGGGTGTCCAGCATTATATTAGAAAGGGCCAAGCTCTAGGGGTGGCCACAATAAATCTTGATATTGTCCTTATCTTACTTAGTCCAGAACTGACCCTTCATTTATTAATATGCTGGATGTTAGGAAACAGGTTTTCATTGGCCTCTTAAGTCTGGTGATAGATATTAGAATGTTGCTACTTCTTGGGGACGTTAAAAGTGTCTGATGTATATGGACCAGCTAAAACAGCTGGAAAATACCTCCACGCACATCTGCCTGCCTTACGTGAACACAGGAAAAGTATCCGCGGAAGCCTCCAGCCTGTAGCTCTTACGGATGGGGCTGGTGGTTTCCTATGTGCTGCCATCCCGAAGAAAAGGCACGGAATGTTGCCTTGGCAAAGTTGTCCAAGTGAATACTTTGTAGAATTGGAATATATAAGTTGGAATTCCTCTGTTATCGGTAAGCTTTAGCTAGCTCATGCTATGGTTATAAACAACTTCCTGACTTTCAGTGGCCTACGGTGATCAAGGCTTGTGGTATATTAGCTGCGGGTCAACTGAAGTTCTGCTCTTCCTTCCTCTTTGGGGTATACTGGTCTCAAGACAAATGGCAAAGAATGATGGCGGAACCAAGGGAAGATCTTAAAACCTCTACTTGGAAGCAACACATATCACCTCCACTCATCTTTCATTGGCCAAAAGAAACCATATGGCCAAGCCTGAGCTTGCTGGGCCAGTAGTAAGGAACAGAGACAAAAAATGCAACCTACCCATCCTACCAGGTCAGCGAATGAGGAGTAGATTGAGCTTGTGCCTTCTTTGCTAATAACTGGTTACCCAGTTATCATCCTAACTTTGTAATGAGGCTGTGTGTTTGGGGGTAGAGGGGTTGGGAGGTGGGCTAGGGTGGGGGTAGGGTAGTGGAGGTGGGGGTGGGGAGTCTGGCTAACCTTGACCTTGTGTGATTTCTTTACAGCTGCCCTTTTCTGGCAAAAAGGACCTCAGCTGTGCACCACGAAACCAGCTCAGGTCAGACCGTTTCCCAGGTTCCCCGACAGAGGCCAGTGGCTCTGCACGTGCACCCGATACGAGTCTCACCCCTTCCAGCCTTTCCAAAATTGGCTTCTGTGCTTGTCCCCAGTCTTTCTTCTGCATCATGAAATTCTTCCTTTTTACTGAATCATTCCCATCAGCACATAAGCATTCAGAATTTTCTCATCTTAAAAAAAAAACATGACCTTGCAGGCATGATGCAGAGTGAAATAAGCCAAAGAAAGACAAATGCTGTAGGATCTCACTTATATGTGGAACAAAAAACCCTGAACTCATAGATACAGACAGCAGATTGGTGGTTGCCCCAGGCAGAGGGTGGGGGTGGGTGAAACAGGGGAAGGGGGTCAAAGGGTACGAACTCCCAGTACTGAGAGAGAGAAATCTTGGGAATGTGAAGTACAGCCTAATGACTATGGTTAACAATACCGTGTTGTGTACTGAAGGCTGCTAAGAGAGTAGATCTTAAAAGCTCTTACCACGAGAAAAGAAATGTGTAACTATGAGAGGTGATGGAGGTTAACGAGATTTATTGTGGTGATCATTTTGCAACATATGCACGTATCAAATCATTTTGTTGTCCACCTTAAACTAATATAGTATGTTCTATGTCGACTGCATTTCAATTAACAAACAAACAAAAACAAACTCTCTTAAGCCTTTAGCCCGTATGGTCACTCCCTTGTGTCTGCTGCTTTTTCCAGAAAAGCATTTTCAAAAAATTGTCCATTTTCAAAAAATTGTCCACACTTACTCTTTTTACTCCTTCCGCATTGAGTCATTCACTAACGACCTCGATCTGCCCTCACCTCCACAAGCCACACAGCCCACGTTTGCGGAGATCACAGAAACCTCCAAGTTCTGAGTCCCCCTGTGTTGGCCTCTTCAGGGCACTCGATGCCAGGGCCCACGGGGCTCATGGAAGCGCTCTCTTCTCCATGCTTCCATGACAAGACTGTCTCCTGATTCTCCCTTATCTTTCTAGACACCGTCTTCAGAAGGAAGCCCTGACGTCTTTTCTGAGCTCCACACGTTTATGTCCCACGGATCACTTAACCTGCTCCCTGGGACCCAACAAAGGCATGTTGAGCTTCATAGGTCCAAATCTGAGTCCTTGACCTCCCCTCCAAAACTCGTTCTCTGCCTTTCTTCCTCATGCCAGTACCTGGCACCCCCCATGCCCAGATGCGCGCTCCAAAAACACTGTCATTATTATGGACTCTTCTCTCCCCCATCTCCTCCAGCCCATTTCCAAGCCCAAAAGTTTCTACCTACAAACTATTTCTTGACTCTGTCTCCCTCTCTCTCACCACCACGTAGTCTGGGCTGCCATCATCTTGTGCCTACTGAATTACAACAGTCTTCTCAAAAAAGCCTTGCTTCACCATTAGTGAAAGAGGATTTTGAAAACCCCAAGAGATCTGTTTTGGCCAGAATTTGAAGAGCTTACTATGTCACTATTTGGAATTTGTGATTTGAAGGAAGAAAGGATTAAACACTGTTGCGCTTTACTCAATAATTCCTAGTGCCTGTAAAACATCTCGAGTACACACACGCAAAGACGAATCGACACAGCTGTGCGTTAAAGGTGCAGTTTCCATTGGCCCAGCTCTTTGAGGGGGTATTCTGGGTGTGCTGGATCGGAAGGGAGAGGAAGTAGTTCTGGGGTTTCCCCGGTGATCTGGGGGGCCCCCCCACTCTTACCCCAGCAGGTGTCTTGGGATTCTGGCTCTGGTATCCCCCAGGACCCAAGGCACATAGAGAGTGGAGTTCACTTCGTCCACCAACTGCCAGGTAATCCTCAAACAAAACCCAGAGCACCCTCAGCGGTGACAACGAAGTGTAGGCAGATTTATTTTCTTCTTACATAAATGACTGCAATTTGATACTATTTTTCTATTGTCTTCACCAGACAGACGAGACAGTGTCAAGCAGCCTAGTCGGCACTGTGGTATTTACAACTGAGTAAATAAACATCTTGGCATATAAAAACTGTTACCTTTTTATTTTTGAAGGAACGGAAACCACACAAACAAAACCATAGCTTTCATTCAAAATGACATATCAGAACATGAACCAAACGATAGCTAGGATTAGTTTTTCTTATGAGTCCCTATTTCTGATCATTTTTACAGCCTACGATACTGTTCAATTGTTAATGGCAACGAAAATATTTAAAAATTCATTTTAAAATATGAAAGGGAGCTATAAAATATCCATGCTGTGAAGCCAATTGTTTTGCTTTTACCCGCATATATAAAGGAAGAAAAGAAAGAAAAAGCCACGGCATGCTGAGTATGACTCATGAACTTCCCTTTCTTTCTCCTTTTCCTTCCTCTTCTTCAAAATAAGTAAATCATTAAACTGATAACCTGAAACAACCCCCCTCAAGCACCTCCCTATTCTCATTAATGTGTGCTAATCAGTGGTATTTTGGCTGGGGAGAGGAGAGCAAAACCCAGTCTCAGCAATCGCGGGTGCTTTCTGGGGAATGAGATCTTCGTCTGGGCGTTACTTGCCCCAGCAGCCCTGCTGGCCGTCGGCGAGAGGACAGAGAGGAGGGGAACCATTGCGGGGGCTTTATGAACTAGCTGCGGATAAGTCAGTCCAACGGATGATGCTTTCAATTTCCCTTTTCTACAAAATGAGAAGTATTAGAGATGACCGAGTTAAGGGTCCTTTGTGGAGCAGAATCAGACCTACAAGTACAGAGAACAAACATATGGTTGCTAGAGGGGAATGGGTCAGGGAATGGACGAAATGGTGGGAGATACATGCCTCCAGTTATGGGATGGGTAAGTCGTAGGAACAAGAGGTACAGCAGAAGGAATATTATCAATGGTATTGTAATAGTGTTGTATGGAGACAGATGGTAGCTACCCTTGTGAGCACAGCATAAGGTATAGAGAAGTTTTATTTTTATTTAATTAATTAACATAAAGTGTATTATAGTTTCAGGGGCAGAATTTAGTGATTCATCAGTTTCATGGAACACCCAGTGCCCTCCTTAGTGCCCCTCACTCAGTTATCCCATCCCCCACCCCACTCCCCTCCAGCAACCCTGTTAGTTTCCTAGAGTTAAGAGTTTCTTATGGTTTGTTTCCCTCTCTGATTTCATATAGAGAAGATGAATCACAATGTTGTATACACGTGAAACTAATGTAACATCGTGTGTCAACTATATTCAAATTAAAAAAAATTTAAATGATCATTTAAAAAAACTTTTTTGTGTATGCAAAGTCTCATTGGTGTTTTCTTTTTTTTAGTAATCTCCACCCCCAGTGTGGGGCTTAAACTCACAACCCCGAGATCAAGCGTGGCATGCTCTACCGACTGAGCCAGCCAGGTGCCCCCCTCACAGTCCTCTTACTTTCTCAATAAGAAAACTAAAGTGCCTATGGCCTTCTGAGCTGGGGAGGGGGCAGAACGGGGGTTGGAAAGTAAGCTATTTGATCCCAAAATCTGCATTCTTAACCTCTACTCTCTATACTACCTCCATGTTCTCAGCCTTCATTCACTTCCTCGGGGTCACCATTCTATCGCTGTCCCTTCTCAGGGTCCCCACTCCTCTATCGTACTTTTCTGCAGCCAACCCAAGCTTGTAGAAGAGCCGGAACCCGCGGCAGCTGTGGTGTCTTACTGGCGCATGCTGCCATCTCGTGGCCAAACAGGGCAACTGTGCGGCTCAACGGTACATCTCATTCTGGTGCTTAGTGCTTCATTTTGGGGTGACAACAGTTTATGCATTTTTTTCCTTTTCTTTAAAGAGAGTAACATCAATATTAATCTTCTCAAATAAATTCATGTTTAATAGACTCATATAGCAGGAACAAGAAGTGCACATGCCAATGAAAATAGAAAAGCTGGGATCAGAGGAGCCAGGACGTGGCTAGGAGCATTTTATTACTCACGTGATACTGATGCCTCTGTTCCTGGCATTAACCAAGGACACAGACGTACAATCATGCATGAGGTATTGTGATAGTAGCATTTTTCAGAAGAATATAACATTGTGAGAATAGATCTCCCCGTGTATGTGTAGTCCCAATTTCAAGAAACGTCAAACATAAGACAGGCGTACCAAAACCCAGTTACATATGTACTCATCCCTACTTGCAAATCTGATAGTGTTCCATGAGCCTTCTGTGGAAGTCACGGCTGAATCCCCTGCCTGGGGAGATGATGTCAGGACAGTATGAAGGGGCTTGTTCTCTCCAAACCTCTGGTATGTGATTGTGAATGCTGGGAATGTCTTTGATAGAGACCAAAGCTGTCTGTCAAGCACTGTAATGTGTGTTTGCTGTATTATTTGGTCACAGGCACTTCTGCTATAGAAGACGGGAAAAATAGGCAAGATGGACAGAACTCCCAAGGGCTAGGTATAGCTAGGACACAAGAAAGTCACTCGTGGGATATAAACAAAATGAATAGGGTATATTGAATATAGCTAGCAAGTTGCCAATCTGAAAGCTAGGCTGAAGATAAGTAGAATAAAAGAATATCTGACAGAACAAACAATACTCATCATAGATAGAAAAATCAAGTTACCATGCTTGCTCTAAGCACACCGGTGACGCCCAGTATCGTCCCATTCTGGCCCCATATGTGCTCTGCCCAAGAAAAGGGAGACAAAGTGCAGGGCTGCTCAGCAGGCTAACCAGCAAGCTCCAGCCGCGGCCAGCTGTGCATGCGCCCGTGTCTCTGATCCAGCCGGTGGCAAGTTGGTCCCTTGCACCCTCTGTCTGTCGGGCCCCTCGCTCCAGCTGCAACCCTGGCCCTCACATCTGTGCTGCCAGGAAGCTCATGCAGGCGAGGGGGAGAGAGAGAGAGTGCAAGAGTGCAAAGGAACTTTTTGGGATCCAGGATTCAGGTGGTGTGGTCCATAGAGCCCCCTTACATCCTGTCCTAAGCCTGTTCACCTTTCAGACCATGAGTGTTTCTGTCTCCTGGTCCGTGGGGTAGCTCTCCTCAGAGGCGCTCTTGGAGGCTAACATCACATTCAGGTAATTACCTACACAACAAGTACAGGTGAGGGTTAAGCAGTTAGAGCACCAGGCGGGGCTGCAGGATAACAATTTGTTGGAAAAAGAGGCCAGGGGACTGTCTTGAAGCTGCATTTTCTTGGCAGGTGCACTTTTTATTCCGAGCGATGGCAGTTACGTGGGGGCAGCTTTAAGCCATCAGTCACTGAGCTTAAAAACATTTATCCCTGGGAGGGGCGCACCCAGACTTAAAGCCACAGGAACAGCAGATGATAACAGGTCCCCTCCGGAGAGCAGCTTGGGGTTGTGGGGGGAAGGAGAAAAGAGAGTGGAGGATGTTGATGATGGGAGAAGCCACGAAGGAGAAAGGGAAGGGTAAAGAAAGAAGCCCATCGTGAGGCTGGGAAACTGGCAAAGGCAAAAACCACAACCCAATTCACAACCTGGCCTCATGTGGGTCCTGCTACGTGTCATCTGGCAAGTTTTAGAAAAGACAATTGTTCTGGGCCTCCCAGCTAGCAGTTTAAAAAAGGACATCTTCTCCCAGGTTACTAAAAAATGTGTTTCTCATCCCAAAGAGACCCGGCCATCTCCTGTGACACCCCTGCCACCTACCACATTCCCTACGTTCCTGGGGTGCACCTGCCAGCTCACTCTGCACTCTGCTGCAGGCCGGGGGGCCGGGGGTCGGTGTGCAGATGCCACACACATTTTCCTGCAAATGAAAGGTGATCCATACAGGAAGAAGTCCAGTACTTCCGGGCACCTGGCCAAATGGATAAACAAAATGGGTTATATCCAGACAGTGGAATATTTCTCAGCCTTAAAAAGGAAGGAAACTCAGACACGTGCTGCAACATGGATGAACCTTGAGGACATTATGCTCAGGGAAGTAAGCCAGTCCCACGCGGGCAAATATGGTCTATTTTCTCTTATAAGAGGGATTAGAGCAGTCAAATTCGAGCCAGAAAGTAGAACGGTAGTTGCCAGGAGCTGGAGGTGGGACACGTATTGTTTAGTGGGGGCCAAGCTTCAGTTTGGGAGGATCGATCAGTAATTGCTGATGGGAAAGTACCGAATGCCACAGAACAGGACATTCACAAATGGCTAAAATGGTACATTTTATGTTCACCCATATTTTACCACAATTTTCATTAAAAGCTAAAAATACATAAACTGGCCCTAGATCACAGCTGCTAGTAAGTGTGAGTCCAACCCAGTTCTGCCATCCCCAAAGCCCCTGCCTGCCCGTTTCCTGCCGCCACTGGACACCGCTCCTTACACTTACCGCCCGGTGTGGGGGCCGTTAGAGAAACAGACATTGACCTCATTGTACCTGTCATTTCCCCCTCTTCACCCCAGTGTCCCCAAGCCTCACGCTCCTCGTGTGCTGCTACCCATGGCTTGACAATGGGACCGCCATCAAATGCCAACCCATCTCCATGGAACATAAAATTATGTTTTTAGATTCTAGGTTGAGAGTTGATTCACTACAAAATAATCAAGAAAAGGCAGTTCCAACACCAAATGATGATATGGTTATGAAATTATCATCCAAAATCCTATCTAGAATTTACTCAAATCCATGTTAATTCAGAAAGCTGTGTGGAGAGGGGATGAGGTTTTGACGAGTAGCCCGGAGAGGAGGATTCATTTTTTGGAAGGAGCTGTCCAGTGGGACGAAATATTGAACTGGCATAAACATTTGCTTTGAAGGATCTTTAATCTTCTCAAAGAAGCCAGAAAGTTTCTTAGGGGAAGTTGGGGAGCTTTTCTATGAGCTAGCAGGCTGACACAACGCACATCATAACTCACATTGTTTCTCCATCTGTACAGGGGGCTGTAGACGTTACATGCTGTTCCGGAGTAATCGCACCAGGCTTCAGTCCTACTGGGATGAGTTGGGGGGGGGAGCCCAAAGTAAGTAAGGTCCAGTGATGGATTGGTCCAATGACCAATGACGAAGGAGAGAGGTCTGGAAGGGGATTTAAAAAAAAAATTGGGGGCACCTGGATGGTCCAGTCGGTTGAGCATCGAGCTCTTGGTTTCAGCTCAGGTCGTGATCTTGGGGTCGGGAGATGGAGGTCCGGGGCGGGCTCCACGCTCCACATGGAGTCTGCTTGGGATTCTCTGCTTCTCCCTTTCCCTCTGCCCCCCCGCCCCCCTCACCGCGTGCATGCTCGCTCACTCTCTCTCTAAAATTAAAAAAAAAATTTTTTTTTTAAAAAGAGTCAGGTGCCTGGGCCTGGTAACTGATATCTGCCACAAAGAACAATTTGGAGACAGGTTTGGAATCAGAAGGAAGGGCTAACCACAAACATGCAGGCCATCGGCGAGGGTCAGAGCAGAGGCCTTCTCCGAACGGCGCGGCTGGAACCACCCCCCCTTCCTGGCCTGTGTTAGCCACTCGCGATCTCGAGGTTCGGTTTGAGGCCCTCTCCTGCGTGTGTGTTCTGTTTCACAATAAAGAGAAGGAAAAGGGCACTGTATGTGCGTGAGGACTGGGGTTTGGGGTGTTTGTGATTGTCCTGCGTGATCGTTCCCGCTGCGGTCGATCTTCCCCGTGTTGCTGTTCAGTTAGGAGCGAGGCAGGAGGCCGGTTGCTGGCTCAGTGTGCCCCCTCTGATGAGGCAGGGTGTCTGCGGTCATGCCTGGTTGGGGATGGAAGCCTGATGAGTCAGTGCTGCTCTGGCCCCCACCCGCCCTCCTGGGGACGCGCAGGGGAAGCGCACCCAAAGGCTGTCCATGCTGTGCATTCTAGGGCAGATTCGGGCAACACTGAACGTAAGAGAACCAGCACAGCTTATGCTCGTCTGGACCTCATGAAGGGTCTTCCCTGACTTTATGGCAAAGGAGAGTGCTTAGAACAACTCCTGATTTTGTTTGTTTATTTACAAGTGGAAAGGCCTGAGTCCTTCCGTCCTGGGTAAAAGCCAGATCCAGCAGTTTGAGTCACTACTCACGTGGGAACTGGCCAACCTGAAAATAGCAAGGACTGGGCAAAGCCATTGGCTGTTGGGAGAACTAGGTTCAGATCTGTACATCCAGCTCTTCCTGTGCGTGCATCAGACTTACCGAATAAAGTGACAAATAATCCAATAACACTTTTTTTTATATACCACCACAATCCTAGATCAGGTTGCTTTGTTAATTGATCCGCGCGTTGATTGCTTTAGCAGACGTCCGTCCATTCAGTTTCCCACCTAGAATGGGTCCATTATGTTCGCTTGAAAGCCACTTTAAAATGGGGGTGGCAAAGTGAAAACACATTTGGCCAGACAATACATTTTATGATTTCCTGTAATAAAACTATAATCATGGCTTGTGATGACATTAGTAGACTATCAGAGAAATAGATATGGGGCATCTACTTCCTGATTTTAGATCATTTTCAGTGACAAAGAACAAGAAATACAGTTATTGTTCATCATGAGTTTCACTAAGGGATTCATAGGAACATGGAAAACGCCTCTTTATCCCCCTTATCTGCCCAGTGTCAACATCTCAGTCTTTCTCAATCCGGCTTCTTAAGAATATCTGATGGCCGTGATATCTTGGGCAAAGGGCTTAAGAGATTGATTTTACCTAAGTCCAAGTAAAGAATAATTTTTTCCAGGTAATTGAAGACCTAAAAATGAAAGTACATGCCTAGAGATCCACTTTCTTTCCGTTTGCATAGTCCCTTTATCTTACTGATGCCTAAGAATGTTAAAATTTCATTGCACGATGATGTTGTGAAGAATTGATAAACTTACTCTAAAATGTATGTAGGAAAGTAAAGGTCCACCCGAATCAAGGTTAATATAGTTTTGAGAGTTTTGAGAGCTTTCTTGAAGAAATTAGGTATGACAGTGAAAAATTTAAAAGATGAGAAAAGAAAGCACAACAAAATACTGGGAATCATGGAGATTCATGTGAGCACGAGGAGGTGGGAGAGAGGCACAGGGAGAGAGAGAGAGCCTTCCTCAGCAGGGAGCCAGACTCGGGGGCTCCACAGGGTGGGGGTGGGGAGCTCCACGCGGGGCTAGATCTCAGGACCCCGATCATGACCTGAGCCAAAGGCAGACAGTTAACCAACTGAGCCACCCAGGTACCCCTGAAATCAACCTTAAAAAGGGAGGACGGGGATGTTTGGGCCACTGAGGCAGGCTCTGGGGCGTGGAACTTGGGTTTCTTTCCCATGAAGACCTGGCAGCTGGGGAGAGTCCTGCCAATACCGGCCTGGCTCTGCCCTGGCTCCGGGGAACAACACTGAAGTGGCGGGGAGACAGGCCTGAAGACCCAGGACGTCAGCCTCCAAAGCCTCGGGCACTTCGTTCTGGAGGAAACGGTGCCTTTGCACACAGTTCTCAGTACGCATCGCTAATGTCTCTGTGATTGCCTCTTCCTTCTCCCCCAACACTTTGAAAATTTTCAGGCCAGAGAAGCTGAAAGTATCACACAAAGAACACCCAGACACCTTCATCCATATTCATCAAATAGCAACAACATCTTTTTTTCTCCATTTCAAAAAATTTAAATTCACTTAATTAACATATAACGTATTATTGGTTTCAGAGGTAGAGGTCAGTGATTCATCAGTCCTATATAACACCCAGGGCTCATTACAGCGTATGTCTTCCTTAATGCCTGTCACCCAGTTACCTCTCTCCTCCCCCTCCCCCCCAACAACCCTCAGTTTGTTTCTTTTTTTTTTTTTAAAGATTTTATTTATTTATTTGACACAGAGAGAGATAGCCAGCGAGAGAGGGAACTCAAGCAAGGGGAGTGGGAGAGGAAGAAGCAGGCTACCAGCGGAGGAGCCTGATGTGGGGCTCGATCCCAGAACGCTGGGATCACACCCTGGGCCGGAGGCAGACGCTTAATGACTGCGCCACCCAGGCGCCCCCCCCTCAGTTTGTTTCTAATGATTAAGAATCTCTTATGGTTTGTCTCCCTCTCTGGTTTCATCTTGTTTTATTTTTCTCTCTCTTCCCCTATGATCCTCTGTTTTATTTCTTAAATTCCACATATCAGTGAGATCATATGATAATTGTCTTTCTCTGGTTGACTTATTTTGCTTAGCATAATAACCACTATCTCCATCCATGTCATTGCAAATGGCAAGATTTCATTTTTTTGATGACTAATATTCCATTTTATATACACCGCATCTTCTGTCGATGGACATCTGGGCTCTTTCCATAGTTTGGCTATTGTGGACATTGCCCCTATAAACATTGGGGTGCATGTGCCTCTTCGGATTACTACATTTGTGTCTTTGGGGTAAATACCCAGTAGTGCAATTGCTGGGTCATAGGGTAGCTCTATTTTCAACTTTTTGAGGAACCTCCCTACTGTCTTCCAGAGTGGCTGCCCCAGCTCACATTCCCACCAACAGTGTAAGAGTTCTCCCCCTTCTCTGCATCCTCGCCAACATCTGTCGTTTCCTGACTTGTTCATTTTAGCCATCCCATCAACAACATCTTGCCACCCTGGCTTTATATACTTATTTTTTGGAACCATGGGAAAGCAAGCTGCAGATGTCTCAACATTTCATTCCTAAATACTTCCATCCACCTAAGAACAAGGACGTTTTTCTCCATGACCACAGTGGTGCTGTCGCACCTGGGGACCCTTTCACTGCTACACTACTGGAGTCTACATAGCCCATCTTTAGATTTCCCTGATTACCCTAATAATGTCATGTGCAGCTTTAAAAAAAAATCAGTTCAATTCAAGATCTAGTCAAGGATTCACACTGCGTTTAGTTTTCACGACTTTTTTTTTTAAGATTTTACTTATTTATTTGAGAGAGAAAGCATATGGGAGTGGGGGAAGGGCAGGGGGGGAGAAGCAGACTCCCCGCTGAGCAGGGGGCTCAGATCCCAGGACCCTGATATCATGACCTGAGCTGAAGTCAGACGCTTAACAAGCTGAGCCCCCCCAGCAGTCCCTAGTTCTCATGACTCTTAAGCCTACTTTCACTCAGGCAGCCCTTCTGCCTGGGCCTCACACAGACGTACGTGATGTCTGATCTGCTATAATTTAAAGCAATTTTATGTCTTCAGAAACTGAAGAGAAGCAATAGGTTTCACGTGAAGATTGAACAATTTTAAGGTATGAGCCTGTGTGTTTCCTATCAAAGACTTTTTATAATACACAATTTGTCATTCTTTAATAGAACTGATGTGCTCCAAGATGCTTTATTGAATGTTAGCTTTTTAAAATTTTTCCACAAAAATATGGAATATTTTTTTTGGAAATATCATATTTCCAAATATGATGTCTGGCTTTAATAAAATTTCTATTACAACCATCATGTCCTTATTGTCTTCTAAAAATTACATGTATATACGAAGTCTTTCTGATAAAACTATAGAAATTATTTGCTATTAAAAAAAAAACACAGAGAGAGAGGACTTTCCTACCAGATGTTAGGCTATATCTAGAAGCAGAAGTCACCAAAACAGGGTTGTGCTGGCAGAAAGACACACACATGGAGCAGTAAATTGGAATAGAGAGTAGGCCCACGCGTATACATGAGAACTTAATACAGGATGAAAGTCACAACAAGAATGAGAAAAGGTGGGATGTTTAGCAGGTGGTGTGGGGAAAACTGGCTCATTATATGGAACAAATAAAACTGGATTCTTACCCTGAATCGCACGACGACAGGCTCCTGATAAATTTGACCTATATGAGAAAGATACATTTCCACAATTGTGTACTTGAAATGCACGTAGCCAGATGTGTTTTGGAATTCAAGCCTTTTCAGATTTAAAAGAGCAAGCTGGTGTGTATCCCATATAGATTGCATCATGCCCCCCGCTGGACCTAGGGTAGCATCCCACAAGCAAACATTTCCAGTATTCTGTAGTAAATCATATAAAGACCAAAATAGAGTCAGCTTGCTTCCGGTAGCATTTTGCCACCAAATATGTTTGGGGGCTGTGCTGAGCACTTTTTTTCCTTCTCCCTGTTGCTCTTTGCCTGGGAGGCAGCCCTTTTGGCTCTCACAACAGGCTCCCTTGCCCTCTGGCAAAAAGAAGATGAGGAAGAAGGAAAGGGAGGAGATTGGTGGCTCCTCCCAGCGGGGTTTCCCAGGCTGGCTCTGGCTGCATCCCCCACGGAAGGCGGCCTTCTCCACAACACCCCTGTCACCTGGCTCTGGGAACCATGCCCTTCCTTCACCTCTTCTGACTTCGGGGTGATGGCCCTCATGCTGGTACGAGCCCATGACACTGTACTGTCCCACTTGGACCCATTTGAACACCAATGGTTCTCACCTGGGAACAATGTGGCAATGTCTGGGGACACTTTGTGTTGTCATGACTGTTAGGGGGGGCATGCAACAGAGAGCAGGACTGCTGATAAACGTCCTCACAATGCAGAATTATCTAGACCAAAATGTCAATAGTGCTGAGGTTGAGAACCCCTGTTTTACACTTTCAATGAAGTCCCTTATCAAAGTCTCCTCAAATTACCCCATGTGAGTGAGCCATCTGTTTCTAGCTGACAGACACAGTGAAAGTCTGGATTATTGGATTTCAGAATTGTGAACCCGAGATTCTGGACTGTAAAGGAATACACCGGAAAACATCCTGCTCTCCTAGGGCAAGGAAGGACTCCTTAAGCAGAACTCGAAAAGCACAGAAGACAGAGGAATGTGATCACATTGAAATTGTGAGGCTGTCAGTCTCACCAAAGACACCACAGACAAGTGAACAGGTGCCAGGTTGGGAGAAGAGATAGGAAATGTCTAAAACTGGTAAGGGGCAACTCCCGAGAGTATACAAGGAATACCTGCAAATCAAGGGGAATCTTAAAGGAAAAACTAAAAAAAAAAAAAAAATGTTAGAAGCATGCAAGAGATGCTCAAATTCAAGGTTCCAAATGAATGCGAATGGAAATAGTGGTATCACTTTATACCCACTAATCTGATAAAAATGTGGACGCTGCATAATGCTAAGTATTGGCGGGGATGTAGGGACCCATAGAAACTCCCGTGTCATAGACATGAGGAATGCGGATTTTAAAAAGAAAAAATTAAGCAAGAGAGCAGCTTCCTACAGGGCAGAGAGGATGTTACCTCGGGTAGGAGGTGCAGGACTAGCTCGACCTTGTGCACCTAAAATCAGAAATGAAAACTAGAGAAGAAAACACACATACACACAAAAGATGAAGGAAGGAGAGACAGAGAGAAGGGGAAGAAGGAACGAAGGAGAGAAAGAATGCATGCATCTTAGCCCGGAAGAGCAAGGTGCCAACATTTCCCCGGAGGCAGAAACCCCGTGCGGTTGGGCGGAGGGACCGCGCAGGGGCCCCGGGCGACTGCCCTCTGCTGGTCACTGCTGCGTGGTGCGGCGACCGCGGGTCCAGGTCTCTCCTCCGCCCGCCCTCTTGAGGTCCAGGTGGCGTCCAGTCTCTTGGGGCAAGAAGTAACTTCTTTGTGCAGGCAGGTGGCAGTGTGAGAGGAAGTAGGGTACAAACAGGAAATTTGCTGGGCCTGTGGCAGGAGATTATTGTTTGTGAAAAAGAGGAATTCATTCCGTTTCTTCCACCCTCCCCCACCCCAATAAAGCTGAATACCTGGAACTATTTTGGTTCCCCGAGGCTGAGGGGATTCTCAGGACCCAGGGCATTCCGGGCTAAAATGTAGGGGGTCTGGGCAAACCAAAAGGGCTGGTTGATCACTCTAATCTCCATATCTTCATTTTTCTAGGAATAATCATAATCACAATAGGTGATGTGTACCTAGCACGTTCTCTGTGCTTTACACGTATTATGTCATAATCCTCAAACCAACTTAGAAAGGAGGTATTTGTGATATCATAAAATTTATTAGCCTGGAAGAGCTCACAGATTCCACCGCCTCCCTACCTTTCAATCACAGCTGTGTTCACAACGCTCTAACTGACAGCCCTCCAGGTGTTGTGTGATTTAAACTGGCTATTTCTAATGTTTCTGTTTTTGCAGACTTAATTGTTTCCCTTTTATTTTTCTAAGATTAATTACAATGGTCTCTTCCCCCACCCCTACCTGCAATTACCTCTGAATTAAAGAACATTTAAAATTTGGTGTGTCTTAGTAATTTTGACAGTGGGATAGTGAACAAAATTTGGTTGAACTTCTCCAGAAAAACAATGTCTTCCTTTCTTCCCCGGGGAAGGTAAACTAAAAAAGTGGTCCTATGCTCAAAACACTTGCAGATTCATCCAGTTAGTATATCTCTTTTTTGTTTCTCAGATATTAATCCTGGTAATCTTCATGTCAAAAAGAAGAATTTAATATATATTTACATATGAAAAGAAATCAAAGTGTACAAAATTCTGGCAGACAAAGTAAGAGACTAGCAACTATTTATAGACAGAATTACTTAATTTTTATTGCTAGTTATTAGGTGTTTGGAAGAATGTTTTACAGTGCCCTGATTAAGCCCTGGAATCAAGATATTGGCAAAAGAGGTGGATATTAATGTTCCTAAGTTTTAAGAAATCTAGTTGAAATCTTTTATATATGTGTGCGTGTGTGTGTATTTTTTTTTTTTTTTTGAGAAAGAGGGAGCACTCCTGGGGGGAGGAGCAGAGGGAGAGGGAGAAGCAGACTCCCTGCTGAGTGGAGAGCCTGACTTGGGGCTCAATGCCGTGACCCCGGGATCATGACCTGAGTGGAAGGCAGATGCTTAACCAACTGAGCCACCCAGGAGCCCCTCTAACTGAAATCTTATTTTAATTATATAAGAAAATAGGTGGGGGGGGTTTAGGGTGGTTTTTCATTTTTAATTGCTAGATTTTCATCTTAAATGTAGAATCAGACATATCTTTTCTGGGAATTTAACTCACAATGTGAAGAAGAAAAATATAATGTACTCAAAAAAGTTTTCAGACTATCTTATTTTTTTTCAAGAGAGAGCTCTTTCCACTAAAAACATGCAACTAATTTCCAAAAGAAGTTAAATATGAATTGAGGTTAGGTAGCACAGCAAAATTTGAATGAATCTGAAATTCCAGGATTCCCTTCATTTCGGATGGATTCATTTATTATTTCCTGATAGGTTATTTGATATTGTTTTATTTTTTATTTATTTATTTATTTTTTTTAAAAGATTTTATTTATTTATTTGACAGAGATAGAGACAGCCAGCGAGAGAGGGAACACAAGCAGAGGGAGTGGGAGAGGAAGAAGCAGGCTCATAGCGGAGGAGCCTGATGTGGGGCTCGATCCCACAACGCCGGGATCACGCCCTGAGCCGAAGGCAGACGCTTAACCGCTGTGCCACCCAGGCGCCCCTTGATATTGTTTTAAAGTAATCTCTGTGCACAATGTGGGGTTCAAACTCATGAGCCCGAGATCAAGAGTCACATGCTGTAATGACTGAGCCAGCCAGGTGCCCCAGGTTATTTGATTTTAAGAGATATTTTTATTTTTATTTTATTATTATTATTTTTTAAAGATTTTATTTATTTATTTGACAGAGAGAGAGAGACAGCCAGCGAGAGAGGGAACACAAGCAGGGGGAGTGGGAGAGGAAGAAGCAGGCTCCCAGTGGAGGAGCCTGATGTGGGGCTCGATCCCAGAACGCCGGGATCACGCCCTGAGCCGAAGGCAGACGCTTAATGACTGAGCCACCCAGGTGCCCCATAAGAGATATTTTTAAACACAAGTGTTTCTTTATAATATTTGGTGACTTTTATTTTGGCATAGGGTGAATAAGATAACCTATACAATTTTCTGGAAACAAAACACCTACAGTTGCTGGAAAAAATATTTGAAAAATATTTTTATTTTATTTTTATTTTATTATTTTTTTTTTCATTTGAGAGAGAGAGAATGAGAGAGAAAGCATGAGAGGGGGGAGGGTCAGAGGGAGAAGCAGACTCCCTGCCGAGTAGGGAGCTGAATTCGGGACTCAATCCTGGGACTCCAGGATCATGACCTGAGCTGAAGGCAGTCACTTAACCAACTGAGCCACCCAGGCACCCTGAAAAATATTTTTAAACACATACCTGAGATGGTAAGAAAACAAAGGAAATCTTTAGAGGCCAAAAAGAGAGAGAAAGCACAAATACAGAAAGGCAAGCCAGCTTTGAGGCCAACGGCTACCCTGAGGGATCCCTGGTCACTGAGATTTTAATTCTCAGTTGGCCATAACTGGAGATCCTAGTGTTAGTGACACTGTAGTCTGGATCAGAGAACTCTGCGTAAAGTTGTTCCCACCCCACAGTAATAACTGCAGAGGACAAAATTAAAAACACTGCTTCACCACCCCCATTACTGCCCTCCTGGGTCCTGATAAGGGAAGGTCCTGTCTCAACCTGGGATCTGAGTGTAGGCACAAACAGAAGTGACCTGAGAATTCCTAACCACAAGCCAACATTCACTTGGTTGTGGGACTAGAATTCACACTAGTTGGATGGCTAGTAAAAGATGATAATTTAAAGTAGTCCCGGGATGCCTGGGTGGCTCAGTCAGTGAAGCATCTGCCTTGGGCTCAGGTCATGATCTCGGGGTCCTGGGATCGACCCCCACATCCTGCTCCCTGCTCAGCGGGGAGTCTGCTTCTCCCTCTCCCTCTGCCTACTGCTCCCTCTGCTTGGGCTCCCCCTACTGTCAAATAAATAAAATCTTAAAAAAAAAATAAAGTAATCTTGGGTTGGGGCACCTTGGTGGCTTAGTTGGTTAAGTGTCTGCCTTCAGCTCAGGTCATGATCCTGGAGACCTGGGATGGAGCCCCAGGTCAGACTCCCTGCTCAGTGGGGAGTCTGCTTGTCCCTCTCCCTCTGCTGCTCCCCTCTCCCTGCTCATGCTCTCTCTTTCCCTCCTTCTCTCTCAAAGAAATAAAATATTTTTGAAAAAAGTAGTCCTGGGTTGGTAGCTCACCTAAACCACAGGCAGAAGCAAATATAAATTCCATCTGTTGGAATTCTATCCAACTCAGGTCTCAAAACATTTCCAAGAGAAAGTTGCCAGGAACATGAGCTTACAATCACAAATCACAAAGGACCTGTTTTAGGGTCAGTAGAAAAAAAAAAAGATCAAGCTGCAAAAACTACAGATATGAGGGGATGCCTGGGTGGCTCAGTCGGTTAAGTGTCTGTCTTCAGCTCAGGGTCCTGGGATCTAGTCCCACATAGGGCTCCTTGCTCAGTGGGGAGCCTGCTTCTCCCTCTCCCTCTGCCTGCCACTCCCCTTGCTTGTGCTCGCTCTCTTTCTCTCTCTCTCTGACAAATAAACAAAATCTTAAAAAATACCCTACAGATACGAGAATAATGAGATGTAGATTATAAATTAAGTATCTTTAATACTTAAAAAACAAAATAGGGCATTCAAATTATGACTAAAGAATAAGAGATTAGAAAAAAAGAAGCAGGAAGATACAAAAAAGGATAACAGAGAAAGTCTAGACTTTTTTTAAGGATAGTATTAGAAATTAGAATCTCTGGATTGTTAACACCAAATTACATGCAGCATGGAGAGAGAAAGTAGTTAAAAATATTAAAGAGAAGTTAAGAAATTGTACAAACAAAAAAAATCTTATCAGAGTTACAGAAGGAGATAAAGAAAGAATAGTGGCAGAAGTAACATCTGGAGAAGGAAGGGACCAAGAGTTTTCCAGAATTGATGAAAGATATGAATCATTAGATTTAAGAAGTTCAGTAAATCCCATAGGAGATTACCAAAAAATTCATACTTAGAAAGTCAAAGTGAAACTGCCAGAACCAAAGAGAATCTTAAAATCAGCCAAAGAGAAAACATGAATTAATCTATAAAGAAACGACAAATCCAATTCTTGATTTATCTGCAGCAAAAATGGAAGCCAGATGAAAATGGCATTATATCTTCGAAGTTCTGAGTCAGAATAATTGTCAACTTATAACTGTATACCCAGAAAAATTATCTACCAAAGCAAGCACAGAAGAAATGTATCATATGACAAACAAAACTATGACAGGTAACTACCAACAGCCCCTCACTAAAGAAACCGCCCAAGGATAGACCTCAGGGAGAAGAAAATAATCAACTCAGGAAGGTTTTTTTTTTTTCCCCCTAAGGTTTTATTTATTTGAGAGAGAGAGAGAGAGCATGAGCAGGGGGAGAGGTAGATGGAGAGGTAGAGGCAGACTCAGGACTGTCTGCCTCTGGGGAACCCCCAATGCGGATTCCATCCCAGGACTCCAGGATCATGACCTGAGCCAAAGACAGACGCTTAACCAAATGAGCCACCCAGGCGCCCCACAAGGAACTTTTGAGAAGCAAAATGTAATAGCAAGCAAAAAAAGAAAAATGACAGTATACAGTAATAAGTATGAGGCTAACATTTGTAGAGATAAAACTAATTTGTGGGACTAAAAATCAAACAACATAGAAATAAAGTAATAACAGGCCAGAAGAGGAGTTATTAATATTAAAACATTTTAAGGTCCTTATATTATTCAGAAGTAGAGTTAAGAAAATGATTGATTTTATTTATTAAGTTATATATGCACTAAAATTTCTAGAGTAACTATTAAACAGTACAAGTAATGTGTAACTTCCAATTTAATAGAGTGGAAAAATTGAAATGTGAAAAAAAACTCAAAAAAATGCAAGAAAGAAGAAAAACGAAATGTACAGTTGACCTTTGAACAACAAGGGTTTGAACTGAGCAGGTCCACTTACATGTAGCTTTTAAAAATAAATACAGTGCAGTATTGTAAATGTATTTTCTCTTCCTCATGATTTTACTAACAACACTTTCTTTTCTCTAGCTTACTTTATTGTAAGGATACAGTATATGATACATACAGCATATAAAATATGTGTTAATCAACTGTTTATGTTATCAGTTAGGCTTCTGGTCATCAGTGGACTATTAGTGAAGTTTCGGGGGAGTCAAACGTTTTATATGGATTTTTGACTGAGTGGAGGTTGGCACCCCTAATTACCATGTTGTTCAAGGGTCAACTGTATATACAAGGAGAAAATCAGAAAAATCATATGTTAGATAAATTCGTGTTAGAATGAGTCCTAAGTGTAAGAATAAATCCAGCATGGGGCACTTGGTGGGCTCAGTTGGTGAAGCATGCGGCTCTTGATCTCAGGGTTGTAAGTTTGAGCCCCACAGTGGGTGTAGAGATTACTTAAAAATAAAATCTTAAAAAAACAAAACAAAACAAATAAATCTAGCAAAAAAATATAACAAGATAAAGTATTTAACTCTTACTGAAAGACATTAAAGATGGGTTAAATGAAGAGACGTATAATATTCATTGGCAGGAAGACTCAACTTTATAAAGTTATTTACTTTCCTTCAACAAACATCCCAGTAGGTATGTATATGCATAACTTGATAAGTTTATTCTAAAATATAAAAGGAACAACAAAAAGCTAAAAAAAAAAAAGTCTCAGACACTCTTAAAAAAAAGAGCAAAGTAAAAGACATCAGCAAGATCTCAAGAAATATTTATAAAATTAAATTGAGAGAGTATTGTATGGGTGCAGGAACAGACAAGAGATAGAAGGAACAGATTAGAGAATGCATAAACAGACTGTGGAAATATTAATATCTGATATGAAAGAAGTGACACTACAAATCAATAGGGAAACAGGGGACCATTTAGTAAGGATAGAAAAGTTGGGTTCCCATACTGAAAATGAAATGATCTCAGATAAAACAGAAAAATCAATTCTGAATTATCTAAGAACTTAAGTGTAAAAGCTAAAGCTTTGAAATAGGAGGAGAGGGTAATATATTTATTATCTCTCAGGGGGATTTCTTAATCAAGATTTTAAAAGTACAAATCATTTAGTAAAAGCTTGATAAATTTGACTACATTAAAATTCAGAGTCTTTATCAAATAGTCAAAGACAAACCACAAACTGGGGGATATTTGCAACATAATATATTTGCAATACATTTAATATTTGCAACATAAATAATAAAAGATTACTATCCAGGGGCAACTGGGTGGCTCAGTCTGTTAAGTGTCTAACTTTGGCTCAGGTCATGATCCCAGAGTCCTGGAATGGAGCCCTGCATCAGGCTCCGCACTCAGCCGGGAGTCTGCTTCTCCCTCTGCCTCTGCCTTTCCACCTGTTTGTGCTCTCGCTCTCTCAGATAAATAAATAAAATCTTAAAAAAAAAAAAGATTACTATCCAGGATATATATAGGACTAAAAATAAATTATAAAAGTCAAGCAACTCAATGTATTACATGAGCAAAAGCTATAAATGCCTTTGTAGACAAAAACATGATGAACCAAGAAATATATGACAAAGTGCTCAGCTTCATTATTAATCAGCAAATACAAAAGTCATCCTAATGTGATACCTTTAGACTCATCAGAGTGGCCAACCCCCCCAAAAAACCCCAGCAATTCTGAGAACACCCCAATACCACATGGTACGAAGTGAGGCAATCAGGACTCACCCCTGGTGGTGGGATGGTAACCTGCTAGAACTTCTCAGTAGGGCAATTTAGTATTGTGTATAAAGTTGGAGGAGTTGTTCCTACTTATTTCCTACTTCCTAGCAGTTCTAAGATTTTCTAAGATTATCCTGGAGAAACTCTTACACAGGTGCATAAAGAGAAATGCATGAGAACCTTTACAGCTGTTCCAACTGCTATTGAGGGAGGCGGGTGGGGGCGGGGGGAGAAGAACACAAACGTTCATCTCCAGGAAAATGGATAAATTGTAGGAGATCCGTCTAACGAAGTACTATATTTCAGCTGTAATATTTAATGAACGACAACTACGTTCTTGAACACAGATGAATGTCACGGACACAATGTCGTGTGAAAAAAAACAGGTTATAGAATACCTGCAATGTGATTCCATTTCTATGAAGATTCAGAAGCATGCCAGACTAAAGCAATTGGTCAAATAAGCCTTCACTGTTACTGTATAATTTGTACTTTGTAATATCTGGTTGTTGCATGGTTCGTTAAACTTCAGGCTAACAGAAAATTAAGCATTAACTATGGTGCCAGGGGAAAAAATCTGCGAAGTCAAAAACTTTAACATCCATCTGCAAAATTTTAGTAAATCTCCGTGTAGGAAATTAGAAAGATCATGTTAGGCTATCTTTAAAATGCCGTCGGTGAATCAGACTTCATCCTGAATTCCGTGCTTCCTAGGGCATCCGAGCATGAAATGCGGTCCCCTGTGCGCGTTAACTTGCCGTAACACCTGTCCGAGCGCTAGTCGCCCGCTGCATGCCTAGCCCACCAACGCGTTCTGTCTGGACGGTGTCACTGGAGAAGGCAGAGCGACATGTCCAGGGCGCAGATCTCCGCTCTTGTGTTTGGCGTCGGAGGGTTTGGAGCTCTCGTCGCGGCCACTGCCTCCAATGAGTGGAAAGTGACCACCCGAGCATCCTCGGTGATAACCGCCACTTGGGTTTACCAGGGTCTGTGGATGAACTGCGCAGGTAACGCGTTGGGTTCTTTCCATTGCCGACCGCACTTTACTATCTTCAAAGTAGAAGGTAAATATAATGGCTTTGTTTGGGGTGGAGGTAAAATGTCACTTTTCCCCTCCCTGTGCCGAAGCAGCTGCATACAGTCGACTGTTAAGTCTGTAAAGACTGAGTGCTTCATTAAAGTGCCAGGAATGGTCTAGGAGGGATGACGTGTATGAACGTGGGCTGAAAGAATGAAATCGTGTATCGCATATGGCAAAGGAAAGTTAATAATTTCACGGCTCTTTTACAGATACCTCATGCGAATGATAGACTCCAAGGGACAGGGCAGAAGTGACTGTTTTATTTATTTTTAAAGATTTATTTATTTATTTGAGAGAGAGCTTGCTCGCACAGGGGGGTGGAGGGGCAGAGGGAGAGAGAATGTCAGGCAGACTCCCCACTGAGTGCGGAGCCTGACATGGGGCTCAGTCTCACCACGGTGAGATCATGACTTGCGGTGAAATGAAGAGTCAGCTGCTTAACCAACTGAGCCCCCCAGGCACCCCCCAGAAGTGACTGTTTTAAAAGCTAGTTTCAATTTGCCTCACATCATGGAGGAATCTTTTATAGACAGGTGTGTGTACGTATAATACACACGTGTATATATACACATGTATACATACGCACATGCCGTCAGTAAACCATGTTATCCCAAATTCCCATATTTCCTCAGGCTGTCTGAGCATGAAGTACATATATGTATACATGTATACAAGTGCATATATGTATATTCACATGTATATTTTGGGTGATAGAAGCATATGACAAGAAGGACAATGCTGAGGAAAGAATTCTGTTTACAGAGGGGTTTCTATTTTTTTAAATCATATTTAATGATAAAATAGCAGAGCAAGAAGAATTTTAAAAAAGTAGCTAAGTGAAAGAAAATGCCCATGAACTTTGCCTTTTTGTTACTCGGTTTTATGTCTTTAAAAAACATGTAAGCAAGCTTTCATCGTTATGCATGTTAGAAACTCTATTACAAGTATATGCATCTTAGAGAGGGAATTTTTTTTTTCTTTAAAGGCATTTTCATACCTCAGGATACCTCCAGGGAAACAGCTATTTGCTTTTATGTCATTGTAAGAATCACTATCTGCCTCTGCTTTCTGCCTGTTTGATGCATTTACAAATCTGCCGTAAGTTGCGGGTTTATTATGTGAAAAATTGCCCCTTGGTATTTTATAAAATATAGTCTTTTCGCAACCAAAGGGCAGAACTGTACCTTGGCCCCAGTAAAGAAAATGAAAGAAAATTTTAACTAGGAAGTTACTAAAGCATAATATTTTATGGGATTTTGTGTCAAGTATTCATGTCATTAGTGCACAGTGCATGGCAACGGATAAAGAGGAATACTTAGTTAAAGCCGGAAGTCTAATGATAATCAACGGAAACGTTCAAGCTTGGGTAGCCCACTTAGGCGCTCAAATAACGAGCTTTCCTAAGCATTCATTTGAAGAACCAGTGCTATATTTCTGTTTTAGTCCCAACTTGTAAACTTACTTCAGGCTATTTCAGAATTGCTCCTTCTCCTCTGGAAGGTTTCACTAGGTACAAGGGAAAATTGTAAAAGAGGTCACTCATGTCACTCCCCACATCTGTGTGGTTCTTCTTTCTCCATGGCCCCCTTTGGCCCACTCCCATCTTGGGCAGCAAGTAGAAGATATGCCACGTGGGTAAATGTAGTTCTTTGTTCTTTGCCGGGTTCTTTTTTTTTTTTTTTAAGGAGAAGTTTTTTTTTTAAAGATTTTATTTTTAAGTAATCTCCACACTCCATGTGGGGCTAGAACCCACAACCCTGAGATCAAGAGTCACATGCTCTACTGACTGAGCCAGCCAGGCACCCTTACTAGGTTCATCTTTTTTTTTTTTTTTTTAATTTTCCAAATTTTTTATTTTTTTAAAAGATTTTATTTATTTGAGAGAGTGAACACAGGGCAGAGGGAAAGGGAGAAGCTGATTCCCCTGCCAAACAGGGAGCCTGACACGGGGCTTGATCCCAGGAACCTGGGATCGTGACCTGAGCTGAAGACAGACACTTAACTGACTGAGCCACGCAGGCACACCTGGATTTGTCTTTTTATTTTATTTTTTAAAAGATTTTATTTACTTATTTGAGAGAGAGAGAGAAAAGGAGCAGGGGGGATGGGCAAAGGGAGAGGAAGAAGCAGACTCCCTGCTGAGCAGGGATTCCCCACGTGGGACTCAATCCGAGGACTCTGGGATCATGAGCTGAGCCAAAGGCAGAACGCTTAGCTGATGGAGCCACCCAGGCACCCCTGGGTTCATCTTTTTAAAAAAATATTTTGTCTTATTACCCTTTATTCTATATTTCTTAATGAAACCCAGTTATTTGAAAAATTAACGCTCAACCCTAGCTCTAAAGTGGGCTAAAGAACCGTGGGAGGTTTCTGTATGACTCCAATAGCTACTTCCCCGAATGCATCTTAGAAAACAGGGAGTAAGATGTCACAGCTACTCTATAGTTCATGGTGGCCCACATAATCTTCCCCCATTAAAATTGTATCCCCCTGATTCTGCTTTTCTATAATAAAGATAATGTGTTCTTATATCTGCCGTGTACCCTGCACAAGAGAGGTAATGTGAAAAATATGGTCCTCTGACAATGCTTCAATTAGAACATGTAAAATTAATTTAACATAATCTCTTCCCATTCTTCATCCTGCTTTATAAAATAAACAAGTTGCTACAGAAATCTATTTTCAACATCAGGAACACTGATTCATGTTTCCAAAGGAAATGGGGGCTCACATCGTGATTTCCTCATTCACATGGAATCATTGCTGACGATTCTGGTTGCTTTTCCTTTACTCCTACTGGAAAACAGAACAGTGGGGGTGTTGGGAACGCCTCAGTGCCAGTAGGCTCTCGGACATCACAATAATCCCAAATCGAGAATAGAACTCAAAAGCCAGTGAGGAGTGAAAATGGGTATATCGCGTTGTAAAATAATGAACTGTTTAAGCCTACAATCTCAATTTGAAACAAATCTTCTTAGACTTAGATCAGATTGAGCCTCCTTTAGGAAAGAAAAACAGAAAATCTTTCTGAGCTGCCAGGGTTTTTGTTTGTTTGTGTTTTTGCCTTGTGGGCTACCTAACCTCACTGCCGGAGTCAAACCTTCTTTTCGCAACCCCTCTCAGAGGTCTCGGTATAGCTGCAGCGTTTTAGGGACTCATTCCGGTTAATAGAGACTAGAGCCTTTAAAGGATGTAAGCCAACACCTCTCTGGACAAGGAGCATTTACAGTTATGGTGAAAAATACAGGCCCTCTTCGGCTACAGTTGTGTGGAATGAATTTGAGGAAAACACCCCAGGGACACTTGGAATTCCAACCCCATCGTGGTCTCCCCTCTGCTTGACTCTATTTCAAAAGCCTGTTACTGTATTGAGGTGCAGTACCCGTCGTAGGCTGCTTCTCTAGTTGTCATGTTTCGTCCCTTTCTCGTGTTACCGTTAATAGTGATAGTTCAACTATGAAGGCCAAGCAACTCTCCTAGGGAGGGAAGCAGTCATTTCTGACAGGGAAGGCTGGGTCCAGAAAGCACTGCTAAAGGGAGAGATGGCAGCTGCCTTGTGGTCGCCTCGAAGACAGGGACCCAGACCGTGAGGTTCTCCTCGTGCTCCTGGCACACAGGTGGCTCTGGATAGATATTTGCAACATGGCTGAACAACAAAATAATGAATGAGACAGATGGTTCCTGATGAGGGCAAAATTGTACTCATGGAGGAAGGCCAGCATGGTGAGAATGGAGTGATTTAGGACGTAGACTCAGGAGACAAAAAGGAAGATCACTGAATGGCAATTCAGCGGACCAGACTTCAAACTCTGATTCTTTTTTTTTTTTAAGGTATTTATTTATTTGACAGAGAGAGAGCACAAGCAGGGGGAGCAGCAGAGGGAGAAGCAGGCTCCCCGCTAAGCAGGGAGGCCAACGCGGGCCTCGATCCCAAGACCCTGGGATCATGACCTGAGGTGAAGGCAGATACTTAACCGACTGAACCAACCAGGTGCCTGAAACTCTGACTTTTTTATTCACTAGCTACAAGAACTTGACTTTGCAAAAGAATCTCCCTGTGTCTCATTCATATATTTATTTCTCCATAAATTGAGAGAACTGGACTCCAGGAGTCCCTTGAAGTATCTTTCAACCTGCAGTTCAATTCCAGGGCTTTGCAAGGCTTCACCACCTCGGGGTAGTTCACAGAAGAATTACAGCTCTAAAAGGCTCTCCTGACATAATTGCTCATGAGATTAATCCTTCTTTTTCTCCTGTTATCTATTATCTTAGCTGGCTTCCTGTGATCCTGTTTTGAATCTTATCTGCATCTGGGTGGAGATAGGTTTAAATGACCTCAAATGACTCAATGAGTAATGACCAAGTAAAGGTTCCAGGATTTCAGTGGAATGAAACCAAACGCTGTTCTGGAAGCTGGCAGTCGAATGATGCTGGCTGCCTATGGGAGCATGAACCTTCTTCTCTCCTCCCTACCTATCTCCTCTACCTCTCTGCCCCCATCCCCTTAACAGCCATGCCATAAGAATGGGGGTAATGGGGGCACCTAGGCGGCTCAGTCGGTTAAGCGTCTGCCTTCAGCTCAGGTCATGGTCCCAGGACGCTGAGCCCTGCATGGAGTTCCCTACTCAGTGGAGAGCCTGCTTCTCCCTCTCCCTCTGCTGCTCCCGCAGCTTGTGCTCTATGTCAAATAAATAAATAAAATCTTAAAAAATGGGGGTAAAGGAATGGGATTTGCTAGAGAAAAGTTTTCTGTGTGTGTTTATTCACATAGAGGGAACAGCTGGGAGCCATCTGAGGTCATAACTAGATTTCTTGCTAGTTGACGTGTGTGCCTTAGTCCATGATTAAGTAACAGTAAATACATCTCAAACAGTTGTAATAAATAAATGAAAACTACCTTACCAGTGAGGGAAAATTTACTTTAGTAATTTAAATCCTTCCAAAATATTTCACAAATAACACATTTTATAGATCTCTGCACTCTTGGAAGGCATTTCCCTTTCATCTCAGGAGGGGTATCTGTTTGCGCAGATTCTGACTATTTTCTGAGATTCGATCTCATTAATTAAATCTAAAGTTGGGGCACCTGGGTGACTCAGTCGGTTAAGCATCTGTCTTCGGTTCAGGTCATGATCCCAGGGTCCTGGGATCAAGTCCTGCATTGGGTTCCTTGCTCAGCGGGGAGTCTGCTTCTCCCTCTGCCTGCTGCTCCCCCTGCTTGTGCCCTCTCTCTCTCTCTCTCTCTCTCTCTCGCAAATGAATAAATAAATAAAATCTTTCAAAAAAATACAAAAGAAAATAAAGCTAAAGTTAATTTTAATTTTAGATTTACTTTCTTGCCATGTTCCAAGTGCATATAAAGTTATTTAAAATCATACAGAAAAACTCAAGTTTTGTCTGGCAGTTTTCTCCCCCAAAATAAGCCCAAGAAACATTTGACATGTTTTTGTCTCAACAAAAAAAATATATATATTTTTTAAAGATTTATTTATTTATTTGACAGAGATAGAGACAGACAGCGAGAGAGGGAACACAAGCAGGGGGAATGGGAGAGGAAGAAGCAGGCTTCCAGCGGAGGAGCCTGATGTGGGGCTCGATCCCGTAACGCCGGGATCACGCCCTGAGCCGAAGGCAGACGCCTAACGACTGAGCCACCCAGGCGCCCCCCCCCAAATATCATATTTTATATGCATACAGATGCGAGCGAGGAGACTTGTATTTTCACAGTAGTTTGGACAGGATGAGCCACCGTCCAATTGTCTCTATGCCAAGAGGGATGGAGTGCATAGTGCTGAAGCGTGCCCACATGGTGTGAGGGCGGCGCTGGAGCCAAAGCAGCCACGATTGGACGAGACCTCTACGTCCGTGCGCTGCAGGGCGTTCCTTCATGCACTCGCTGGAGATTTCAGCACGGTTTGTCTCCATTAGTAGTCTCCCCAGGGCCAGGACCTTATCTGAAGGATCCTGGCTTCCTCAGTACCCCCAGCACTGCAACTGTGGAAGACATTGCCCATGGAGTTAAACTGTAGCATTTCATAGACGCAGAGGGACTCTCCTGTCATGTCACCAAGCTGGGGCAAAGGGAGAAGGCCCTAGGGAAGTGCTTAAAAGGAGAGCCGTGAGTGCTTTTTATCATGAGATGCAGGAGGCTTTTTCACACATACTGATTAGAGCCTTGCTTCTTAAAGGGTGGTCCTCAGACCAGCGGCACCTGTATCACTTGAGAGCTTGCTAGAAACGCAGAATCTGATGCTCTGCCACAGAGCTCCGGAATCAAAATCTGCATTTTAACAACATCTCCAGGTGTCTCCTATACAGATTAAAATTTTGAGTAATCCTTCCTGTTTAGAGCCTGGACTTTGGGTCTAATGGACTCACTGTTTACTAACTAAGGGTCTAAATTTCCCTGTGTTTCGATTTTCTTTTTTTTTTTTTTTTAAGATTTTATTTATTTATTTGACACAGAGAGAGAGACAGCCAGCGAGAGAGGGAACACAAGTAGGGGGAGTGGGAGAGGAAGAAGCAGGCTGGTAGTGGAGGAGCCTGATGTGGGGCTCAATCCCATAACGCCGGGATCACGCCCTGAGCCGAAGGCAGACGCTTAACCGCTGTGACACCCAGGCGCCCCCGTTTCGATTTTCTTATCTGCTAGATGGTGATTAAACAAGATAGCAGAGGCAAATGCCTTATACAGTGCCTGCAAGGTAGCACTCGTTGCTTTGAGTATGTCTTCCAGTGCAGAGAGGGCTCACACCTCACTTGTAGGGGGGTGACCATTACACTGGTTCCATCAGTTTGCTTCCAGCCGGGACCAATATAGCTGCTTCCTGGGATCCGAAGCCTAACAGAAGGGAGCCTCTGAACCCTAGGTCATATTTATAGTGGTGCAAAGACTCCTGTGCTCATCAGACGTATGCTGTTTATGCTTAGGATCTGTTACCCCTCATAAGGTGAGACCATGCTGCATTTAGAAATCAGGTTCTCACACACGTGTGGGGACCTGTTCGGTACGACAGTCATGTGTTGCATCGGCTGGAAATGGGGAGAAAAAAATCCATTTCTGCTTCACTTAGGGAGGTAGAGATTCACCAAACCAGGGGTGGGCGGCCAAAAAAGGATGAAGATCTACTCAAATATTGCTAGCTTTGAGCACTGGGAAAAACTGGGACAGTTTAATATATTTTACAAAGTGCTGTCACATAATTACTTTGATTCAAAAGATGATATTTTATAGCCCTCTCCCCATTATATGGACAAAGTAATGGGCTCACGGGGGGACGTATTTATAACTTTGTAACTTTGTATGGTCATCTACAGATTTTGGAGGGAAATGTTCAGCATTTTACCCTAGCTCCCAAACCTGTGTTTGAGTCCCAGCTCTGCCACTAATTTTTTTAAAGCATTTATACAGGTTTGATTGAAAATAAGTCAATTTATCAATTACTCAAATGTATGCATGACTTAGACTTTTTTCTTGGTCTTCTGTAGTTTTGTGTTTTTTTTTTTAATAGAGCATCTCCTTGCCCTCTTTAGTCCAGATTTTATAACTGTATTTAGGAAAGAGATCTAACTCTACAGCATTAATTCTGACTTCAGCTTCTATTGCTTGGTGAAAACGGGTCATTTTTAGCCATTTTTGGCAGAAATGGTTGACAGGAAACAGGACAGGAAGTGATATGATTCCAGAATTGTATAGTTCCCCTATGCCCTGCTGTTCGGGGAATGACCTTACAGTTAACCAGGGAATTGCCACGAGTTTTTGTGTGACCTTGTGTAAGTCAGTTAAATTCACTTTGTTTCCGTTTCTTATCTATAGGATGAGGAGGGTGGGGTGGAGGATATCTAATTGACACTTCAAAAGTTTGGGGAACGATCAAGGCAAATAGTCCTATTACATGAAATAGACTATATTTTTTATTTTTATCTTTTTAAGATTTATTTGTTTGAGGGAGAGAGAGAGAGAGAGCATGAGCACGGAGGAGCAGCAGAGAGGAAGAAGCAGACTCCTAGCTGAGATCATGACCTGAGCTGCAGGCAGACGCTTAACCCACTGAGCCACCCAGGAGCCCGACTAGTATGTTTTAACAGGTACTTGGAATTTTAGTCAGGGATGGTAAGACACACCGACGCAAAATGCTGTCACGAAGGAAGAAGTTTTTACACTCAGATCCCTAGAAGCAGGAGGCCTGGGGCCTCTGGGGAAGCGCCAGAGCCAGTCGGGGAGGCCGGAGTGAGAGGAGAGCACGGCCCACGCCTTCGCCGTGGTTTTCTTGGGCAGGAATGGACGAGGCAAGAGGCCTGAGGCTCAGCAGTTTCAGGACTGGCTGGCTGAACCGTCTCAGCGGGCTCTGGGGTGTAGGCGCCGACCTGAACGTCGGTACCTGGCCCTGGGTTGCTGAGGGCAGAGGAAGAGGCTCGCTGTGCGAACTCTTCACAAAGAAGGTCAGTTGGGAGGGCGTGGGCTTTGGACGTGTTGATGTGCACTTGAAAGGCGACTTGGGTGTTAGTCTGAGAATGCGTTAGCCCTGGGAGGGCAGTCTCCCTCTGCCCCACCTGTCGCAGCGAGGCTGCGGGTGCGGGAGCCCCGAGAATGCCCCAAATAAGAACGTGCGCCTAAGTCAGAATGGATCCCAGCTCCTCTGGTGTTTGCACGGGCAGGTGCGCCCGGCAAGTGCTTTGCTATCGCGCTTCTCCTCAGGGCTTCACATGCTTCTCTGCCCGTCAGTGCTTGTTTTCTCCTGGTAAATATTTTGTGTGGAAGGGGTCAGGGTTCACTGCCCCTCTGTCTGCTCGTTGCCCCGCTGACCGTACATGCGACACATCGGCTCTACCGAGTGTCCTCTGCGCAGCTTCCGTTCCTCAGACCACCTCTAGTCCTCGGGGAGACGCACTCCGAGGACGCTTTCTGGGTGAACAGTATGCTGGAGCTAGTCGTTTCAAAACGTCCTTCCTGCTGCGCAGTTTCAGGTCCTTCCAGAACACTTCAGAAGGCTCCATGGCTCTTCAATGAACTCGGGATAATTAAGCTGCCTTTCAGCCAGCTGGTTCCACAGTGAGGCTTTGGCCAGATTTTTGTATGTATTACAGGAAAAAATCGATTAGCAAAGGTTGACAGTTTGGCAGATGGCTGTACCCTGTAAATAGTTATTCACGTGTTCACTAATGAGTGACTTCATGAAAGCATTCATTAGATTCCTGGCACAAAACAGAGGTCTGGGGACTCAGTGAGGACAAGGACAGAAGCCTATCCTCGGTGGGTGTGCTGACAATCATTTCACGAACAATTAGCTCAGAGTGGTAAGTGCTATCTGGTGGTAAAGTTCAGGGGGTGGGCAGACTTCCCAGAAGAACTAGGGCTTGGTCCGTCTTGAAAGATGGCTGAGAGTTTGCCAAGGAGAAAGTCGGGGAGGGTGTTTCAGGCGACGGGACTCATCCAGCTCCACAACTTATTAACTGCATGACTCTGGGCAAAATGCTGGACGCATGAGCTCCTCCATCTGTAAAATGGGAATAATATCTCCTTCAGAGGGAGGTGGGAGAATTAAGTGAGTTCCTTCGTGTAGAGGATTTAGAGCCGCGTCTGGAGCAGAGAGCAAAGGCCTCAGGGCAGGAGGGAACCCAGTGCCTGAGGCAAGAGCAAGCATTTTGCAGTGGCTGAAGCCGAAGTTGTCCGTGGAGATGTGAAAAATCAGCCTGCAGGTGTCAGGAAAGGGGAGCTTGCCAAGGGACCTTTACGCTCTGTGAAGAAGTTTAGACTTTGTCTTGGAGGAGCTGGAAAGCTACCAAGACATTTTGAGCAGAGAATATCTGATGGGTCCCGCATTTTCGAAAGATCCTGCTGTTTTTCATGTTAGAACCTGAACCCAGGGGGCAGCAGTGGGAACAGACAAGGAAGATATTTAGAGGTAGAACTGGTAAGCCAGCCATGGGGTGACTTGTGAGGGATGAGAGGTGTCAAGGACGGCCCTGAGCGTTCCTGCCTGGAGACCTGATGAGCACTGACAGAGAAAGCTGCTTGCAGAGCAGGTGGAAAGATTAATGCAATCTGAGTTGCCATTAATAGCCTAAGAATGTCAGAATGAGGAGGGCAACCGTCCCCTGCCTCCCATATTCTGTAGTTCAATTGCATAGTGCTGACCTTAGGCACCATATTTTAAGGGACGTGGACAGAAACCACATTCACTGATTTTAGAGGATGGTGAATTGGAGGATGAGGGATCTTGAGGTAAATTCACATGGGCAATTATTTTCACCTGGAAAACAAAGAGAAAGAATATGGTCAAGGAGGGGGCGTGGGAAAGAGACAAGTAGCACCACTGGGTAAAATTTGGTATGGAATCAGATTTAGGGACACTATGAAGAAGAAACTTCTTTTGGAGCTGCCCCAAAATGGAATAGGTTGTCCCACAAAGAACTCGCTAGAGGGGCTCCTAGGTGGCTCAGTTGGTTAAGCATCCCACTCTTGGTCTCAGCTCAGGTCATGATCTCAGTGTTCTCAGATCAAGCCCCGTGTCAGGCTCCGCGCTCGGCAGGAATCTACTTGAGATTCTCTCTCCCCCTCCCCCCACTCTTGCACATGTGCTCAATCTCTCTCAAAAAAAAAAAAAAAAAAGAACTGGCTAGAAGTATCCGGGGGAGGCTGATGATTCTCTGCTAAAATGGTCGTAGAAATAATCCCAGCACTGGCTGGGAAGATAGAATAGGTAATCCCTAAAGCTATGTCTATTTTGAGATGTGAGATTCTGTGAACATGTCAAAAGAGAAAAATATTTAAGCACCAATCTTCCTGATTTGCTATTGACTTAAATATTTTGGGACTTTTGGACTCTGTACTGGGCACTTGGGAACACAGCAATAAAAAGACTTCGTTTTTGCCCTAGAAGGGAACACCAGTTAAAGTAGTAAATGTTATCCATGTTGTATCAATGTTATTTAAACCAATGTATTCATATATGTTAGAGTTAATATAATATGTAATTCTCCATCTAAATTAATATTTTAGGGGCGCCTGGGTGGCACAGCGGTTAGGCGTCTGCCTTCGGCTCAGGGCGTGATCCCGGCATTCTGGGATCGAGCCCCACATCAGGCTCTTCCGCTAGGAGCCTGCTTCTTCCTCTCCCACTCCCCCTGCTTGTGTTCCCTCTCTCGCTGGCTGTCTCTATCTCTGTCGAATAAATAAAATCTTAAAAAAAAATTTAAAAAAAAATTAATATTTTAAAGGGTCCTAAGCAAACCCAAGGGATGCCACCTAACCCTTGCCGGGGAAGGAATGACTTCTAAGTCCAGGCATAAAGCTAAGTAAGTGATGGGGGCTTAGGGATATGAGAGGACAAGTCCCACCTTTAAATTTCTCTGGATCAATATTTTTGGTTCGTGTGTACCAAATATAGTCCATGTATAAAAACCAGACCAGCCATCCTATTGGGAGACTGATTTTCTCCAGCACACAAAATGTGGACTTTTGGCAAGGAGGGCAGAGGGAAATGAAGGCTGTTTTCTATCTTACTGCAGCCAGATGTTCTCCTTTAATCCACCAGCAAACACTGAGCCAGTCTTATCTGGGGCTTTCAGCCCACTCTGTAGGACTCCTATAAATGTCCCTACTAAACTGATTCTCTGCTGTGTCGAGATCCTTCCTTGGCTCTGTGCCCTGGCTCTGTGCTCTTACTGCTTTGCTCAGCCTTCCAGTTCCTGGAGATCAGCTGATGCCCTCTCTCCTGTTTAAACCTGGACCTCAGACCCCTCACTTTGTTCTGTTGGCCAATGTTTGGGTCCCAGGCATTAGATCTGTCTTATGACTGTCCTGCCTGCTAATCCCAGCCTGCCTGGCTGCTCAGCCCTGACCCAATGCCTTCTCTGAGCCCTAAGCTCTGGACTCAACCGATCTGCCTCCTGGTTCTGTGCCCTCAGCAGAACGTGCTCTTCTCCCACCCTGTGCCCTGGGAAGAACGACTGGAGTATGTCTCCAAGCTGTGAGCATTTGTGGAGAAAGGAGAAGCAGGTGGGAAGGAATGAAGCAGGAATACACAGCCTCTTTAACAAACAGGAAGGCAAACCGTTGGGCGTGGCCTTGGTAGGGGGTGGAGCCACAAAGAGGCACCAGCAGACAGTATTATATAAGTATCTGGGATCCATTTGTATCATTTGGGAAAATACCCATGTTATGCTACTGACAACCTCTATCCCATATTCAAGTTAGGACTTTTTGAGCCTGAGAGAAGGTAGCGCTTTCCCCTCCGTATTCCAGCTGCAGCTCCAATTCTGTCCTGAAGGGGGCGCCCAGGTTCTTGTGGATGCAGTAATGTCGCCTCCGCTTTGCCCTGCTCTTTCTGCTTCTGTTTCCAGTGCCTTCATTTATTCTTACTGGGAGTGTGTGTGGGGGGAGGGGGGGGGAGGAGGGGATATTCCTTTGCCCAGGGTGGCGAGCGAGCCAGCTTGTGGTCTAGTTCCACTAGAATTATAAAGCAGATTCACCCTAGAGTGCCCGTACCATGTGGGCACACACATGCAGACACAGCTGGTTCTGCAGCTAACTACACATCTGTACCACTCTCGCCACGCAGAGACCTCTACACATCTCTCTCTCTTACACACACACAGACTCACATTCACCATGCAGGTACCGCACACACAGAGACACGCATACACCCATGTACAACCATGCAGGCTCCACACCAAACACCCACGCACCACTCACCGTGCAGAACCTCGCACGTGTCATACCCAACAGCCAGCAGAGTCAACAGCCAGACTTAGAGACCACGGATTTCACAGACAGAAATGTGGATCCCCTGGGGCGCCTGGGTGGCTCAGTCAGTGGAGCATCGGACTCTCGATTTTGGTTCAGGTCATGATCTCCGGGTCCTGAGATCAAGCCCCACGTGGGGCTCTGCACTAAGTGTGGAGTCTGCTTGAGATTCATTCTCTCTCTCTGTCTCCCCTCCCCCAACCCCGCATGCGTGTGCACACGCTCTAAAAAGGAAAAAAAAAATGTGAATCTGCACAGGAACAGTTGAAGATCTTTGCTCATCAGCACCAGAATAAGAAGTGATTCACATTGGGGCCGGGGTCAGCAGAGAAAACTTGGCTTCTGGCCTCTTCCTCAGTGCCGTGGGCCTCCACCGCGCGGTCATTTTTGTCCACTAGACGTACTCGAAATCGCCTTATCTTCTTTCAGACCTTCTAGCCTGCCGAGTATTCCCTCAGGTGAAATTTGGGGTCTGGCACATTGTGAATACTCCATAATAATCAGTTCCCTCCTTTCCTTCTGGTCCCTTTTCCTTTCCTCCCTTCCTTTCAGATTGCAGACCTTGAAACCTGACTTCCTATTCAAATCCCAGATCTGCCAGTACTAGCTGTGTGACCTTGGTCTCTTACTTAACCTCTCTGTTTCAGTTTCCTTAGCTTTAAAATGAGGCTGACAATAGTATCTTCACTATGAGAAAGGTTAGAGGAGTTGATAGATCAGTGAGCTGCTATTGTTGTTTGCTCCAAGCCACAAGTGGAGCCTTTTAAGACAGCTTTGAATCCTGACTCGGTCATCTTTCTACTAGGCACTCTCCCAGCTTAGCATCATCTAAAAACCTTCAGCATGTTCCCTGTGGTCTCTGGGGGATTCCTTGTATAGAGGTGAAGACACCTGCCACCCTCCCCCACTCCTGCCCCAGAATTCCAAATCTGGGGGGATGGCCACACATCCTCACTTCCTTGCCTCTTCCAAACTGCTGACTCCAGGCTTTCCCCGAGCCTGCCCTCTTTGGAATTCCAGGTTATTTTCTTTATATCTTCCCCACACCCCCTCCTGCCCTTCTCACGTGTTTGGATGAGAGCACCACTCAGCTGGTCCCCTAGGCCGGGAACCTGGGGTCACAGAATGAGCTCCTGGGGCTTCTTCAGACCCCACATCCGGGTCCGTGGCCAAATTCTGTAGCATCCGCCTGCCCCCCCCCCCCCCCCCCCGTTGTTCCGGTGCGGGGGTGTGTCTTGTCTCGGGCTCCGCCTGGGAGGCTCGCTGCTGAGCTAGCCTGGGACCAGGCATTAGGAAGACATTATTTCCTGCTCTGCTACCGGCTGTCCTCGCGGCTGCCCCGCACGCTGCCAGGTAAGATTGGCAAAGGCGAGCTTCTTCCAGCTTCCCCCTGGGCTTAACGGAGCTGCCTTTAGGGAGCGCATCCTCCATGCCAGGCCCCACTCTGGGCGCCTCCTTCCATGCCCAGAGTGACCCTCTGAGGTAGGTACCGTGGTCACATCCATTCTAGAGATGAGGGAAGGAGAGTTTAGAGAAGTTCCGTAACTTGCTCAATTTCGTGGCTGAGGTGGTGGCCTTGGCAGGATTCAAATGTCGGTCTGTGGCCTCTAAAGCCAGTGGATGGCCTACCCACCGAGGACCCCTGGGGTCCCCACAGCAGTGCTGACTCTCTTCCTAGTCTCCCTGCTGCAACCAGATTGGACTTGGTGCGGAATCTGTTTCCTAGTCGGTGCCTGTGCTCACGCTGTTTGGGGCAAATGCCTTTCCTTGTCATCCCCTGTGCCCTTCTCCCTTCAACCTCCACCTCAAATGCCACCTTTCATGCAAAGCCTTTTTTTTTTTTTAAGATTTTATTTATTTATTTGACACAGAGAGAGAGACAGCCAGAGAGAAAGGGAACACAAGCAGGGGGAGTGGGAGAGGAAGAAGCAGGCTCCTAGCAGAGGAGCCTAATGTGGGGCTCGATCCCAGAACACTGGGATCACGCCCTGAGCTGAAGGCAGACGCTTAATGACTGAGCCACCCAGGCACCCCAAAGCCTTTTTTTTTTT
>NW_024423344.1:64839120-64881255 GCF_017311325.1 Ursus maritimus
TTTTTTTTTTTTAAAGATTTTATTTATTTATTCAACAGAGATAGAGACAGCCAGCGAGAGAAGGAACACAAGCAGGGGGAGTGGGAGAGGAAGAAGCAGGCTCATAGCAAAGGAGCCTGATGTGGGGCTCGATCCCGTAACGCCAGGATCACGCCCTGAGCCGAAGGCAGACGCTTAACCGCTGTGCCACCCAGGTGCCCCACCCCAAAGCCTTTTTAATCTTCTAACCAGAAGGGACCTTTGTCTCCATCTGCCCCCCTCCCCCACCACAATGGCACTTGGTACTTTCCTTATTGTGATTTTGTTTCTCTGGCTTGTATTGTGGTTACTCATGTACTTGTCCTTTCCCACTAGCTTATAAACCCTGTGAAAACAGAGATTGAGCAATGTCTCTCTGTCCTTTGCCTAGAAGAACGCCCTGCACAAAATCTATGCTGTATATGTGCATGGTGAATTAGTGAATTTTTTGTTGGGTTGAATGAATGGTTGCAAGTATAGGACCACAGGGGCTGGTTCACCATCCCTGGTGCCATAACTGAGTCTATCTGGACAGGTAACAGGCTCACATTTCTCCTTCCTGTCCAAAAGCATAGCATGAAAGAAGTTGTAAAGCATCTTAGTAAACTCATCAAAAGAGACAGAGTCTAATATGGCCTTTCTCCCTCTCAGGAATCATGCTGGCTCCTGACGGGAGCTTCTTTCTTTAATAAGAGCTTTAAACCCATCTCTTCAATGATCTATTCTAGAATTTACCTGGGGTTTGCTACCAGGCTTACCAATGGCAATTTCTGGCATGTATCGTTTTGAAATTTGGGACATTTCCTTAATCCCTAGCCTTCTCCCTGGTCCTTGTTTTCCTTCCAAGATCACATCTGATCCTTTCATTCAGATGTTCACATTATGAAAAATCTCAAGACCATTCCCAAAGTTCCTTTTGGACCACAGGAAACAGCCTGTGTTTGAAAGGTGAACTGAGAAATCAGAATGTGATAAAAATGACTGATCCTTTGAACAGACGCACTCTCTGCGGATTTTCTATCCCCTGAGTGGTTCTGGTTCCTCTTGGTAATTAATGACTTTGAGCTATGGATGTGGCTGCTGGTCTTGTCCATAAATCATCCAGCCGTGCATGACCACAGTCAGCAGAAAAAAGACCTCACCAGCTCCTCATCTGCTGGGTACTGAGGAGCTGCTGGACCGCACGGCCGTTTCCGTGAGGGCTCAAGTTTCTGTGTGTTATGAGCAGCTTGGTAGAAAGTGCAAGGTAAACATAAAGTGCCATTCACTGAAAGCAGCCTAAATTATAAGTGCTAACCTTCTCGAGATAGCTGGGTGCTATTTGGGTTATCTGGGTTACAGAACAGGTCTGAGGATGATTGCTTTGGAAATAGTCCTGCTTTTACGTGTCTTACTTTAAGTCAGATGGTTGCAATGAGGAGTGGAAGTCGTTTTTTAACAATAAGTTATTTCCTTCCCGGATTTTTTTTCCCTGTCAGGATTTTCTCTTAGTTACCCGGTTCCCCACACACACACACCCCGCGACCCCACTGCACCTCCCTAGCTTCTTAAAGTATTTGTGATGATCTTTTATTACTAACTTAGCTGACGGGTCTTCTCTTCCTATGTATAAATCGTGACTCTTCCCTTAATCAACATTTATTTATTTATTTCTTACTTTTTAACCTCTCTTGTATCTCGTATCTTTGATTTTATTTTTCCTGTGTGCAGAAGTTATGTTCTGCACTACAGCAAACTGTGAGGACCAATGCTATCATCTGTATATATTTATGCCCCAATTCAAGTGCAGTCCAGGCAGAAACCAGACTTTTTCAGGGGCCCTGCTGTCTGTATTTCTTTTCTTTTTTTTTTTTTTAAAGATTTTATTCATTCAACAGAGATAGAGACAGCCAGCGAGAGAGGGAACACAAGCAGGGGAAGTGGGAGAGGAAGAAGCAGGCTCCTAGCAGAGGAGCCTGATGTGGGGCTCGATCCCATAACGCCGGGATCACGCCCTGAGCCGAAGGCAGATGCCTAACCGCTGTGCCACCCAGGCGCCCCAATGCTGTCTGTATTTCTGAGCTTCCCTGCTGATGCTTATAATTATCTCCTCATCTGCCTGCTGTTATCCTATGTTTGCTATGCAGGTATGGCTTCTAGAAGAGGCCCCCTGCATACTTCTCCCACTGTGAGGCCTGTGATCTCCTAGGGTACCTGCTTCCCTCCTCCCACTTGGAATTCCAGTGCCAGCGTTTCTCCCTCAAGGTCATATTCCCCCTACTCCTGGCCTTGGATGTCACTATGTCTACCCTGTCTCTTATTCTCCTCCCTCTCTATGTTAACTGCAGATAGACTGTCCCAAGGATCCCAACACTGGTAGCAAATTCAATTCACCTCTGGGTAGGTGTTTCCCACAAAAAGTACGCACAGCCAGGACGCAAAGTCAGGATACGGTTTATGTGGGTGCCATATTGGGCCAGGACCACAGAGTCCTCTCTGACAATTTAAAAAAGGCTGATGCTGGGACCAGGTCATGGCTCGAGCTCCATTCTCTCTCTCTCCCCACCCTTTCTGGGGGTTGATTGCGGGCTGAGAAGGAAAATGGTGCCCTTTCTGCAGTCTGGCCTCATCTTAGAGGTTCAATGGTGCTGGTAGAAGAGGGGCGGTGTCGGCATGTGGAAGGATGAAAGGGGAAGTAGGGACGTAGGGAGTCTGTCAGGGTGCCAGTTCCTTTCAGAAAACTCGACTCCAGTGAGAATTTGTGAGCATGAATACACGCTGAAGGCAAAGATGCTATCCGGCTCTGTACACAGTATGTGATTTTCAAATGCAAAGGGACATTTGCGGAGCAAGTGTGGTGCCTAATTCCATCTCCCCTTCACAACACAAGTTTGAATTCCAAACCTGCAAGTCCAGTAAAAAAAAAAAAAAAAAAAAAAAAATCCGGCTAGTTGATTTTTTCTGCTGGTGGGACTTTCCTGCTCTCTCTATGCTTTGCTCTGTACTGCCTAGTCTCTGGGGCCACAAATGTTGTATGTTCTTTGGGGCACCTGGGTGCCTTAGTCAGTTAAGCTTCCGACTCTTGGTTTCGGCTCAGGTCGTAATCTCAGGGTCGTGGGATCAAGCCTCGAGTTGGGCTCTGCGCTCAGTGCAGAGTCTGCTTGAGATTCTCTCCTTCTCCCTCTGCCCCTCCCCCACTAAAATAGGTAAATAAATCTTAAAAAAAAAAAAGGCAGTTGAATATTCCCATTTCTGGAGGTTTGATGATTCCTGGGCTCACCCTATCTTCCATACAACCTCTTATGGTTCTTGGAGCCTGTGTTCCGTGCCGGTTCCCAGAAAATAGACCACGGGACCAGGCTCAGGCAGGCAGTGGCCTCACTGGTATTAGACAGACGCCTCCCTTCTCCCCCCAGGGACCAGCTGGACAAGCAAAGCCAAGGGCCTCCAAGGACATGGTTCCCTTGATTTCCTCTGCCTTGGGCCCCCACTGGTTCTCATCCCCACTGTGAGGCTTGTGATCTCCTAGGGCACCTGCTCCCCTCCCCCAAGCTTTCAATTCTTTGCTGTATTTGATAATAATTCTGAATATTGAAGGAATAGTGCCACAATTTTTTGTGCTCTTCACAGTGCAATGACTATAGACATGACATGCTCTTAAGTTTGAGCTGCATTTTTAACATTTTCTCTATCATTTTCTTTTTTAAAAAAATATTTATTTGAGAGAGAGAGAGTAGAGAGAGAGAGAGCACAAGCAGCGGGAGTGGCAGGCAGAGGGAGAGGGACAAGCAGGCTCCCTGCTGAGCAGGAAGCCCGATGTGGGGCTCTATCCCAGGACCCTGGGATCATGACCTGAGCCAAAAGCAGACGAGGTGCCGCTCTATCATTTTCTTAAGACTAGAAAATAAAAGCAATGAACTAAGTCTTGGTTTGTAGCATTTGCCAGTATCTGTGGTATAAATGGTATAAATACTCCTCCTACGGCGATTTCAAGCTACCTGCATGATGTCCCTGAACACAGAGTTGGGAAGATATGCCCATTAGCACACAGTTGTGTGGCTGTAACAGATCTAAAAGCCTCAAGAACATAGAGAATGATTTAGGAAGTGATGAGTTTTGAGTACTTATTACCTTTTTCTTCAATATAATTTATTTCATTGTAAGTTCACATACTTCATTTTTTTTTTAATGGCCGTGTTTCAAAACAGGCATGCAAAATTCCTGAAAATTTAACAATTGGCTCTCAGACCTGTTATGATCCCGGGCAAGTCAGCCCCAGCATATGGCTGGTTATGGATGAATGTACTCTATCTTGCCTGCTGAACCACAGATCGGGGAGGGCAGGCTCCAGCCTCTAAGTGTCCTTGTTTTCCCTTTAGTGTCTTACACATACCAGATACAATATGACAACAGGGAAGCCAGGGAGAGAAAATATGCTCCCTCCTTTGAATCTACCTCATAGGTGAACAGATTTTTCCTATGGCTCCAATTTCAGACTACTTTGTCTCACTATCACTAGTATATTTGTTTCATTTCTCCTGCTCCATATTAGCTTCGTACAGCTTGGAACCCAATCTTACTCATGGTCCAGGACTCCTGGATGGTAGGACATACTAGATTTCATCATTTCTTGATCTTTTCAATAACGGACAGTTTGCCTTTGTCCAGTCAAAATTCACCTCACTGGCTGTGGGTCTTGGATTCCTCCCTGTCCAGAAACCCTGCTAGTTCTGTGTTTCACATTTGGGAAGTACCAGTTCCCTTCTATTCCCACTTTTCCTCAGGGTCCTGTCTTAGAACTAAGGTTGTGTTCTCCTTAAGAGCTTGTGCCTTATTCTTTTCATCTTTATAATTCCGACAAATGGTAGAGTACCAGGAGAACAAGACAGATTCCGTGCAAAGTGCTGGCTGGCTGGGTGGTTGGATGGATGCATGGATGGATGGATGGATGAATGGAGTGCACTAGAGGGAAGTCAGACTCACAAGAGTCACTGATGAAGCAAGAAGTTCTCTCTCTTTGGTCTTTAACACCAGATCCAACATTTCTCTTAGCCAGTAGGAGACGCATTAATTAATTCATTAATTAATTCATTCATTCAACAATATTCATTGTTCAAGGCACTAGAGACACAGCAGAAAACAAGACAAAGTCTTTGTCTTCATGGAGCTTAGGTTCTAATGGGAGCAGGAAGACGTGAGGAGGGTATAGTGGGTTGAATGTTTATGTCCCCCCGCCCCCAAATTCATATGTTGAATCCTAACCCCCAGTGTGATGGTATTCAGAGGTGGGACCTTTGAAAGGTGATGAGTGAAGGGATTTGAAGGAATTGGTGCCCTTATAAGCCAGGAGCTCTCTGCTCTCCAGCATGTGGGGGTACAGTGAGAAGTCTGCAACCTGGAAGAGAACTCTCACCAGACCCAACCATGCTGGCTCCCTGACCTCCGAATTCCAGCCTTCAGAATGGCGAGAAATTTCTGTTATCCATCCTGTCTGTGGCACTTCGTTAGAGCAGCTGGAACAGACTAAGACACAGGGACAGCGGGACAGCCCTGTATACGCCATATATGTACTAGTCATCCTTTCTGCATGGATGTTCATTTGTCCTCCCTCTCTTAACCTTTTTGGTAACGTTCCATCATGGCATTTCTTTTGCTTTCCATACTTTGTTTCATTGAATCTTGAAGAACTATAGTCTGACAAACAAGGAGCCAAGTTTGGGGCATAGATGGATTAAACAGAGATTTTCTCAATATGTTTTGGAACTATAGGAACATTTGGTTCCCCTGGTCCATTAGTTTTTCCTAAAGGCGATTCCTCCTAAAGCTACCGAGGCTCATGGCAGTGCTCGAAGGAAAATGTACACTTGCTGTGCTGTACTAAGGATTATTTCCTATGGCCCCTAATAGAAACATATGTTTTAAAAATTCTCTTCCTGTAGCCTACTGGCTAGTGGCCATGGGATTCAGTCCAACCAAACACACATATCCACCCAGCAGTGCAATGTCATCTGTTAGCCTTTTCCCACACAGAACGTTCAACATCTTCTTAAAGGTGCAAGGAAATTGTTCATGTTTATTTCTTTGTAAAGTTTTTGATTTGATCAAACACCAATATACATTGAATTTAAACTGTCTAATGGTAAATTTTTAATAAAAAATAAAACAAATTCTAAGCTCCTGGAAAACCAAAACAGTAACTTATTTTTCTCTCTCTATTGCGCGGTACTTCCCTAGCTCAGAGCCTGGCAAAAATTGGGGCTCTGTAAGTTCATTTGTTGGCTGAATGAATTTATTTATTCATGAATAAATTCTTTATTCATGAATGAACTTATTTATTCACTCATTACTTTTCTTCCTTTCCTTGCATTTTATCTGCTGTTTTCTTTATTCTTTTGACTCAGTAATACTTTTCATATCATTTTCAATAAGAGAACTGAATAAATTCATATTGACCTGAATTGAAAAGAGAAATGGAAACAGACAGAAAATCTTTAGCAAATTGGACCAAAACTCTCCCCGTGAGTTGCAAATTAATCCGGTGAAATGTTCCGGATGTTTTGGATGAAGGAATTCTACCCCAGACAGGTCACACTCTCTTACTAAGCTCGGGTCCGGTTGAAGGAAGGTCCCTCTAATCCAACACATCCTGCGACCTTAATTTAATTATGAAACAACACCTTGTGCCAGTGGAGCTGGACTTGAGGATGACTTAGCAAAAGTCTCTGGTTTGATACTGCAAACCGATGCCATCGAACGCAATGAAAAGGACTGCGTCAGGCCAAACCTCAGAGGCAGGTCCAAACAAGCTAGAGGAGGCTTCTTATAATGTGATGTTAGGAGCGATGAACGTGTGTGTCATCTGGCGTTAAACTTTAATTTTGCATCCTTTAAATATAAACTACACTTGCTGTCTGCACAGCAGGCGGATCATCGAGCCATCTCTACTCGTTTGCCTTACTTGTGGGGGGGGGGGTGGTGGCGGGACAGAGGGAGAAGGACAGAGAATCCCAAGCAGGCTCCATGCCCGGCACGAGCCCCACGTGGGGCTCGAGCTGACAACACTGAGATCATGCCCTGAGCCAAAATCAAGAGCTGAATGTTGAACCAACTAAGCCACCCAAGCGCCCCTCGCTGGCCTTCCTTTTTGAAATGCAACTTATTTTTAGGTTCTGCCAACTGTTCTTTCTCATCTTTACATTTCTCTGAATGTCTTAAATTTGAAGGCAGGACTGAAGCAGAAAGGCAAGTAGGCAAAGACAGAGCTGACACACGTGCTTGTAAGCCATGCAGAGGCCCTACCGGGCCACCAACAGCAGGTCCCAAACCAAACACATCATGTTCCCCCATAAAAACACTTCCTTTCCAGCCTTCCCTGTGTTGCTGTTCGCCTGCCCCTCTGTCTCCCAGCAGCATTTTAGCGTACCCGATCTTGTCCGTTGTTGTCATTCATGCATTTGCCTGCTTCCTTTTTTTAAAAACTTTTTTTGAATGTATTTTTTGAAGATTTTATTTATTTATTTGAGAAAGAGAGAGTGAGTGAGAGAGAGAGAGGACAAGTGGGGGAAGGGGCAGAGGGAGAAGTAGGCTCTCCGCTGTGCAGAGAGCCGGATGCGGGGCTCGATCCCAGGACCCTGGGATCATGACCTGAGCCGAAGGCAGACGCTTCACTGACTGAGCCAGCCAGGCGCCCGCATTTGCCTACTTCTTGAGGAAGACTCTATTTTAAACCTGGGATAGGATGGCAGGTCTGAAGTCTAGTCACCTCCACGTCTCTGGAGATGACTCTGGTTTCCTGCCTAAATAGGGGCTCAGAAAACATTTGTTGAACAAAATTAAATCCGTACAGTTTCACAAAACTTACAAAACCTGCTTCTGATGAAACGACCACTTTCTACACTGCAGGGTTAGCTGTGGATGCGAGTGGATCCTCTTCTTTTAAAAGGACAGGTGTGCAGCTCAGGGGAGACCAAAACAAAGGTGTCTGGGGCTCTGTGCTTGGCACATTCTCTTTTTTAAAGAATTTTTTTAATTAAAAATAATTTTATTCTAATTGTGATATGGTGTATAATAGATTAACTCAAAGGAATGTTTTCATACAACATTGTGTGTCCAAAAAACCGCATTAAATTTACTTCCACCCAAAATATCTGTAATACAAATTTAAGGTGGATCTTCCCTTATAAAAATTTGGGAAATGAAATTTAGCATTCCTCCTAACATCTTTCTGCTGTTTAATTTTGATCTGTCCTTATCAGAACAGTCAGACTCGATTTCTTTTTTTTTTTTTTTAAGATTTTATTAAATAAATTTTTTTTCTGTAATCTCTACTCACAATGTGGGGCTCAAACTCATGACTCCCCAAGATCAAGAGTCGCATGCTCCACGGACTGAGCCAGCCAGGTGCCCCTCTGTACATTCTTTTTTTTTTTTTTTTAAAGATTTTATTCATTTGACAGAGAGACAGCCAGCTAGAGAGGGAACACTAGCAGGGGGAGTGGGAGAGGAAGAAGCAGGCTCATAGCAGAGGAGCCCGATGTGGGGCTCGATCCCACAACGCCAGGATCACGCCCTGAGCCGAAGGCAGACGCTTAACCTCTGTGCCACCCAGGCGCCCCTGTACATTCTTGATAACTGACAGAAGAGTCTTTGTTATCTGTGTGACCTTGTACTTGGTCAGGCACATACTGATGTAGGGGGATTTCCTGTTGCTACCACTGTTCGTTCTAGTCAACTCTGGCTTCAAATACTTTGCAGGTAGAACTTACTTTGGTTCCTTCCAGATACCAGATATCATTTTGGGGCCCTCCGTTTTTCCTGGGAATGCCACTAGCCTGGAATTTGGATGGTTTCCAAATAAAAACCCCTCCCAAAAAGGAAAGGGAGCCTGGACTTGTCGTCATGGTATCTGACTCTTCTCCCTCCTGATGACCTCATAGGAAGCCAAGCTCCCCAGACTGAGCAGCCATTCATGTAGAAGTGTGCACAGAGATCTCTAAGGGTCTAATAAAAATGGGATGGCATACGAATTAGCCATTGTCAGAAAATCCCTGGGTAGCAAACAGTCATAAATCCTCTTGGTCAACAACCATGCATATTCGTTTCCTGCATCTGTGAAGTTTAGCGGGTCTAAGCTGGGCTCAGTTGGGTGGTTCTGCTGATCTTGGCTGGGGATCTCTCGCATCTATGGGTCTGCTGGGGGTTGGCTGATCTTAGGTGGGATTGGTTAGGGTAAACTAGGTTTTTCTCTACCTGCCCACCCCCTGGGACCAGTAGGCTACCTGGTCATATCTTTTTCATGGCAAAAGCAGAGCAGAACAAGCTGGATCCCACAGGTGGTTTTGTAAGCCTCTTCTTACATCATGTCTTCTGACAGTGTCCAAAGCAGGTCACATGACTGAACTTAGAGTCATGGGATGGAGAAATACACTCCTCATTTTGATGGAAGGAGCTGCAAAATCAGGTGTCTAAGGGCTTGGTTATAAGAAGTCAAGAATTAGAGCCACCAGTGCAGTATGTCACAGGAAGAACATTTAGGCAGTGGCTTCCATTTATCTCCTCTCCTTTCTTGATATTTTGCAGAGAACACTTTTACATGTGGGATTTAAACTCTCTTACCAGGTTGGGCCCTTTTTCCTCCACATCCTTGTAAAATGGTCACAAGCTCCTCAACGTTTTCACGTCATCCATGATATAAATAGAAAAAGGTACCCAGGCCTGGGATTTCTTGTGGGTTGTGGGAAGGGACAAGGGACAGGGATGAGATGGGGAGGCCTTCACATATGATCACAGTTGGGGGAACAGTTGTGAAGGGTGTGGAAAGGGCAAATATCTTTTCAGTGGAATGTTGGATTATGCTCCTTTGCAGGACTGCGTTATCCTAGGGAGGGGAAAGCCCTTATGTTTCTAGGCTATTCTACAGCTCTGGCAAGGCAGAAATTAACTTGTGGAAAACTAAGAGTAATGCAGGTGATTCCTGTCCGTAGCAATGCAAGCAATCCCTGCTCAAGGCAACATAAAAGAATTCTGTCAGGTAGAGACTATAAAAACCAGTCATAATATCTTACCAATTCCTCCACAAACTAATAACAGTAATAAAAAACTCATGGGCTAATGATGTCCATTGAATATTTTCAGGGGAGTCACGATTTTACCTTTTTAAAAATTACCCTTTAATACGACACTGCTGAATTGCTTCCAGATGATCATCCCTGTAGTCACTTCCAATGATTTTGTTCATTCAGCCTGTAAAGCAGTGTGTTTACATTTATCAACACCGTAATTGGCTTTCTTTGATCTTTCTCTAAATATATTTTTTAAAGATTTTATTTATTTATTTGACAGAGAGAGAGAGAGACAGCGAGAGAGGGAACACAAGCAAGGGGAGTGGGAGAGGAAAAAGGCTCCCAGCGGAGGAGCTTGATGTGGGGCTTGATCCCAGGACTCTGGGATCACACCCTGAGCTGAGGCAGATGCTTAACGACTGAGCCACCCAGGTGCCCCTCTAAATATTTTTTTAATGAGTAAATAACTTCCATAAAGATGGAGGCTTTGGTATCATAGGAAACCAAGAGGCTGAGAATGAGTCTGTGGTAGCACCGAGGGCCAGGATGGTTGGGTCATGCACTCCGCCTCACAGAGGGTTGGGGGCCACTCACAAGATGGCAGCGAGGAAGGAAGAAACCAGTGCCTGGTGATCGCTCAGCACTGGAGTCAGCTTCCAGGTCAGAACACCCAGAAGTGTTTGAGGCATTAAATGCTCGGAAAAGAAGACACAAAAGCAAATATTGCCCAAGTACTATCCACACAGCAGCCGAATTGTAGCTAGAGGAGAAGAGAGGAAGGGTTTGGGAAGGAGGGGAAAGCACCCAGAAATGGGGAAAAGGTAAGCAACTCCAAAGACTCTGTGAGCTTACAATTCAGAGCATTTAGCAGTTCAGTTCCTGTGAGGTGTTTATCTGACTTAAAGGGAAAAACAATGTGTGGGTTCAGGAATACAAAAGAGAAATTCCCTAACTGATGTTTGTTCCACGAATCACAGACTGTAAGCTGCTGGCCAAGGACTGAGGCCTTCACAGTCTTTTTGTTTGGCTAGTTGGTGCTTCTGAAATAATTTGTATAAAAACGCTTTTTAGACAGGGCATGGCCTCCGGTAATAGGCCCCTTCTGTGTAGTAGCCCATATGGCCTCCCTCAGTTTTGCCCATGGAAGCGTTTGAGTTTGTACCCTTGACTAATAATTGTATCTTTAAGCACTTTTTGAAACCATTGACACAGATTTGATGCTGTAACATTATTTATAGCAGTTAGCCAGAGCCGAAGTGAGTTCAAACTCTGCCTCCTGTCTGAACACCCTTTGGCAGTGACCCCAAAATACAGGCCAACGACTTGTCCTGCAAAATCCTCTATTTTGGCAACACCGAGATAGTACTGTCTTTTCTTTGTGCCATTTATATGTTTACTTCATTTTTTAAAGATTTTATTTATTTATTTTGAGAAAGAGTGCACGCGCGCACAATTTGAGAGAGGGGCAGAGGCAGAGGGAGAGAGAGAATCTCAAGCAGATTCCACACTAAGCAAGGAGTTCCTGACGTGGGGCTCGATCCCAGAACCCCGAGATCACAACCTGAGCCGAAATCAAGAGTCAAATGCTTAACTGACTGAGCCACCCGGGCGCCCCTATGTGTTTACCTTAGATGCACAACTGCTGAAGTTGTCTGAATTACATTTCATTCTGCTGTTGTTTTCAACAACAAATCTAGTTCTTTTTTTTTTTAAATATTTTATTTATTTATTTGACAGAGACAGCCAGCGAGAGAGGGAACACAAGCAGGTGGAGTGGGAGAGGAAGAAGCAGGCTCCCAGCAGAGGAGCCTGACATGGGGCTAGATCCCAGGACTCCGGGATCACGCCCTGAGCCGAAGGCAGACGCTTAACGACTGCGCCACCCAGGCGCCCCAACAAATCTAGTTCTTAAATAAGAATATTAATCCCTTTAACTTGGTATTATGAAATCCTTTAGTTTAACACCTATCTAAGTGGAAAACGTAGTCGAAAGACAGACCCCATGATTTACCCAGTCTTGGATGTTGTTTGAGATGATGAATACTTCCATGGCCCACAAACCCTACTAAACACGTCATGGGTATTATCTTTTAAAATCTCATCCTGTGGTGTTGGATTCCTAATTTCAGAGGTGAAAAAAAACAACAATCCCAAGACTTAAAGTTTTAAAAACTTGCCTACAATTATACAGCTAGTATTAAGTCTAAGTCTAAAGCACTTGCCCTCAACCTCCAAACCATCCAAAGCCTCTTGAATTATTGCACCCCAAAATACTCATTGATCAACTAGCAGGTGAATAATTAGAGACATTATAGGCAGCAAAGTAGGAACACACACACTTCCTAACCTCAAAAGCTTACTTGACTCTCCTCTTAGATCTTGGAAAAGTCCTTCATGATGTTGTCATTGTTCATGATCAAGATAGATTCAGGAAGACTCTTTCCAACACATTCAAGAAAACATTCTTCCCAGTCTCGACCCCTGGGACCCACCCACCTTCTAGCCCAAGTGTCTTCCTTCACTATTATTTGTCATCTGCTATGGTTAGAGACCTTCTAGAACAGGTGTTCTTTTTAATTATTTAATTATTTATTTACTTTTTGAATTATTTCTTTCCTTATTATTGTTTTAATGTAATGGGCATGGAGTCTAACACAGGGCTTGAACTCTTGACCCTGAGATTAAGACCTGAGCTGAGGTCAGGAGTCAGATGCTCAAATGACTGAGCCACTCAGGTGCCCCTAGAACAGATGTTCTTAATCTGGGGGCCCATGAATGTGGATTTTGTCAAATGCTTTTTCTGCATCTACTGAGATGATAATGTGATTTTTGTCTTTCATTCTGCTGATAAAATGCATTACATTAGTTGATTTTCTGATGTTAAACCATCTTTGCATCCCTGAGATAAATCCTGTTTGGTCATGGTGTATAATTATTTTTATTGTTTTACTATTTTTTTAAATTGTGGTAAAATTTCTATCACATAACGTTTGCCATGTTTACGTGTATAAGTCTTAAATGTTGCTGGATTGAACTTGCTAGTATTTTGTTGAGAATTTTTGGGGTCCATTGATATAGATATTGGTCTATAGATTTCTCTTTTGTGTGATATCTTTGTCTGGTTTTGGTATCTGGCCTTATAAAAGAAGTTGAGATGGGTTTCCTCTTTTGCTTTTTGGAATAGTTCATGTGACATGTAGGGTGGAACTTGATTATGATGGGCTTAAATCGTCAAAGCAGGGGGTATCTGCATTTTACCCCAAGGTGATGAGGAGCCATGGGAGATTTTACTATAGAATATGCATTTCGATAATTTTTTAAAAATCACTACAAGTAAGGAAATATGACTTAAAACAAATGGGAACCCTCTTCATGAGATAGAGGAGGAGAGCTGAAATCATATAGTTTAGGAGCAAATGGAAATATATTTGTAATAGACAAAAAGGAATACTGGTGCCTTAAAAATGTAAATCCAGGGGCACCTAGCTGGCTTGTGCCTATGACTCATGGTCTCAGGGTTGTGAGTTCGAGTCCCATGAGGCTGTAGAGATTACTTAAAAATAAAACCTTAAGGGATGCCTGGGTGGCTCAGTCGTTAAGCGTCTGTGATCCTGGTGTTCTGGGATCGAGCCCCACGACAGGCTCCTGGGAGCCTGCTTCTTCCTCTCCCACTCCCCCTGCTTCTGTTCCCTCTCTCGCTGGCTGTCTCTCTCTCTGTTGAGTGAATAAATAAAATCTTTTAAAAAATTTAAAAAAAAATAAAACCTTATAAAACATATATATAAATCCAGTGTAGAGATAGCATTTGAAAAAAGCATTTACTTATAAAAAATTTATTATGAAAATAATATACAAAGCGGAGAAAATGGGATAATGAGCCCCCATGTTCTGATCATTTATTTTTCAGCAATTATCAACACATGACTACTTTTATTTCTTCCATACCCTCTCCGCTCCTCAGTCTTACTGCAATCCCTGCTAAATTCTTGTCATTTTTTTTAGAGCAGGAGAAAGAGAGAAAGGGAGGGGGAAAGGACAGAGGGAGTGGGAGAGAGAGAATCCCAAGCAGGCTCCACGCCCAGTGGGGAGCCCAATGTGGGGCTTGATCCCACCACCATGAAGTCTCGACCTGAGCCGAAATCAAGAGTCAGACACTCAACTGACTGAGCCACCCAGGAGCCCACCTGCTAAATTATTTTTAAGCATCAGATACTGAAATTATTTTATCCACAAATATTTCAGTCTCTATCTGAAAAAAATAAGGACTTTTAAAAGCGTCTCATAAGTGTCGCTGCCCCATTTACATTTATAGTATTTCCATAACACTATCAAATATCCAGGCCATGTTCTGAATAGCACTGAGTCTCTCATAAATTTTTTTTTATAGTTGGTTTGTCTAAATCAGGATCCAGATAAGGTGCCTATATTGCATTTGATTAATATGTCTCTTAAACCTTTTTTTTTTAAGGTTTTATTTATTTATCAGGGAGAGAGAGCACAAGCAAGGGGAGAGGCAGACGGAGAAGCAGTCTCCCTGCTGAGCAAGGAGCCTGCTGTGGGACTCGATCCCAGGACCCTGGGATCATTACCTGAGCCGAAGGCAGATGCTTAACCACCCAGGTATCCCCTCTTAGATCTCTTTTAATCTACAGGTTCCCCATCCCTCTTTCTACTTTTGCAATTTATTTGTTGCAGAACAATAATTTCTACAAGCCTGTAGAATGTCCCATACTCCTTTTTTGTTGTTGATTGTATCTCTGTGGGGTGGTGTTTCCTATAATCATTTGCCTTGATCCATTATTGTACTAGAGTTTGCAGAATAGAGATATTCCAAGTCTAGTACCCCTCTGCACTTATTAGCTTGAATTCTCCTAAAAGAAGAAATTTACTTCATAAACTGTTTGGTTACTTTCTATAACAAATTCAGGACAGTTCTGCAGAAGAAAGAATCAAGCAATTATTTTAAAAATTTATTTATTTGAGAGAGAGCATGAAGTGGTTAGGGGCAGAGGGAGAGGGAGAAGCAGATTCCCTGCTGAGCAGGGAGCCCAATGTGGTACTCGATCCTAGGACCCTGAGATCATGACCTGAGCTGAAGGCAGATGCTTAACCAACTAAGCCACCCAGGTGCCCTTCAAGCAATTATTTTGCCTTTCTTTTTCTTTCCCAGTTTAAAAAATTTTTATTTATTTTTAAAAATATACTTTTTAAAATTAAAAAAAAATTTTAAGTAATCTCTACACCCAGCGTGGGGTAGAACTCACGACCCTGTCATGACCGTGAGATCAAGAGTCGTGTGCTCCAGCAAGTGGGCAGCTAGGCGCCCCTCCCAGTTTCCAGAATAATGAGTTGGAGTCCTAGTTTCCTTCAAAGGAGTATGTGTTGTGATTGTATGAACCCACAGATTTTTAACATATTCAGTGTGTTCCAATCTTTTGCAGTCATTATCCTTTTGGTGCTGAAATCATATATTCTCTGGCCTATGGGCTCTTATACCTGGTTCCTAAGCCTTCTGGGCATGATTCTGTGGTCTTTGATAACTTCCTTGCTTGTTGGTATGACAACGTGTTCCAGGCTCATCCCTGACCCTGAATCAGCCATTTCTCCAAGGAGCTCTGTTCCTTCTAGTGAAATGGTATTTAGAAAGCACAGTCCGGGTGCTAAGGGTGCTCATTGCTATGAGTTGGTCGAGGCATCTAGGCCTTTTCAACTGACAGAGCTAAAAAATAATTGTTTTAAACCAAAAATACATATGTATTCTTACTAATATTTCTAATTCAAACTTAGGATACAGGGTTTTGACCTGATATTTATATATTTTTTTCTCTCACTGAAAATCATGGCTCCTAATTTAAAAAATTCTTAATTTCCTTTGCTATTAAATATATTATTCTTTCATAATAACTGTATCTTACCATCAGGAAATATCATAATATTGGGGGAAATCATGTTAAAAAAGTAATTACTGAAAATCATTTGAGATTTCTTTGCAGTTTGAGGGTTGTTTCTTTTTTTCCTTGGTATATACCCTACTAGGACTGTACAGTCCAGTTACTGTGGTTTAAAAATAGAAGTATTTAAACAGTCCAGATTCAGCTGACAGCCAGGGAGTTTTAGCCAACACTGAAGGCAGAAATGAGAGGTTATGAGCTGAGTGCTATAGCCAACTATTAACTCAAGTTTCTGCTAATTCAGGGAAGGATATGTACGTAGTTATATTTACAGTAATTCCTTTAACTTAACCATCGGTATTTAGGAGGAGTTCGACCCTTGCTAATGATCAATTACCCAACTGGCTGGTTGTTAATTTCGCTCAGGAGGCTTTGGTCTTCAGGAGGAAAGGGCAAAGTCCTACAACCAAGGAGGGTTAGCACGCTACTGAACCTTATAGGTCACCTGATTCAATCGCCTCTGTTTGCAGAGGAGAAAACTAAGATCCAGCAGAGTCTAGTAACTTGCCTAACATGGCACAGCTGCTTAGTAGCAGGGCGAGACTGGACACTTCTGCCATCCCCATTCCATGACGCTGCACCCTGCTCCCTTGCTCTCCTGTGTGAGTGCTGAAGGGTGTGGTCATCGTTGCAATGAGCAAGGCGGATCCAGTCTGAAAGTTTAGTCTTAAGACTCAAGAGACTCAATAAATGTTTATGAGAATTTGCTCAGTCATTTGGTAAATATTTAGTAATTGGCTCTGAGTACATAGTGAGACAGCATTTATTGACTACTTTTTGTTTTTGCTTTATAACTTGTCCAGTAATAAATTGAAGAGAACATGTATCTGCATGTATCTGGTACAACGTGAAGCACTGGAGACTGTCAAACATTTAAAACAATTTTCTCACAATTTTTTATCAAAAAAACAACACATTACTTTAACATAATTTCTACTGTCCTGATTGTTAATGTTCCTTTGTGTCTAATTCAATAAACCATGACCACATACAAAACACTGGGCTTACAATTTTCCAACAATTAGAATCCAATATGGTGTGAGCTGCCTCCAATAGGAGGCTGTGAATTGTTACCAGAGATCCACAGAGGGAATTCCTGCAGAAGTCAGAGGAAAGGACGCAGTGATATCCAGTGTCGTTTCTAACCGTTCAATTGGATGAGAGATTTTCTTCTGTAATTTGTATGATGTCTAATGACAGTGGCTTGTTTGGGGGTAGAGAGTAGCAACCATTTATACAAAGACACACAACCTGTGTTTCCCTCCAAGCTCAGTTCTGTTTACAGCCTTGCCCACAGACACAACATATCAGAGAGTAAGAGGAAATGGGCCCTTTGGGGAAGGTCTCCATGCCACTCTCATCCTGGGGACCCCTTGTCACAAATGAAAGGACAGGCTTTGTGGGAATCACAGCGACTTGCCATTAGCCGTGCTCTTCCTGGCTGCCAGATTCTTGTCTCCCTTCTTTCTCCAGCTGTCTTCTGTTTAAATCATGCACTTGTTTCCTCTTCTGATACCCTCCTCCCACCTGAGCTTTATTAGCACCTAAGTTCTTAGCCCAAGGATAAAAGAAGCAAGTGGACTCACTTGGGACTTGGAAAGTTATCTGCTGAAAGCCTGCGTGCTTTCAAAGTCATCTAGCAAATACTTGAGCCTCTACTGTGTGCCTCGCTCCAGGATAGGTGCTGGGGGTCCAAGAAGGAGACTCTGTGGGTGCTCTTTCAGGCTAAGAGGGGAAGGAAGAGGAAAAAGGAGCAGATAAAGGAAAATTGGTGAGGGACAGGTCAGGGAAAGTGAGGGTCCTAATCTCATGGAGGAGGAGGAATCTTGCTGGGCAAAGGGATATTTCACTTTCCCCCAAAAGGAGAAGAAAGAATTAGTCAATAAAAAGGAGAGGGGAGGGGTGCATGGGTGGCTCTGTCAGTTAAGTGACTGACTCTTGATTTTGGCTTGGGTCAAGATCTCGGGGTCCTGGGATCGGGTCCCGGGACAAACCCCATGATGGGCTCCACACTCAGTAGGGAGTCTGCTTGTCCCTCTGCCCCCTGTCTCCCTGCTTGTGCTCTCTCCCTCTCAAATAAATAAATAAAATCTTTGGGAGGGGGGAGAAGAGGGGAACTTCCAAGCAGGGGAAAGGCTGGCCCAAAGGTCCAGAACAAAAGAGTTCAGTGAATTTGAGGATCTGAAAGAGGCTAAGACCTGTTAACATAGGCTGGAGAGGGAGAATGTCTTGAAATGAAGAGGAAAGCAGGCATCAGATAGTGGAAGGGCTTGTCCCAGCACCTTCTCAGAATGTTCACAATATTTCCAGCTTGACCTGTGGATATATTCTTCAGTCCTAAAGGAGCTCTTTTCCAGCTTCTTAAATGGAATATCAGGGTTTCTCACTGAGTAGTTAAAAACCAACATTTGATGGGGCGCCTGGGTGGCTCGGTTGGTTAAGCATCTGACTCTTGATTTCGGCTCAGGTCATAATCTCAGGATCATGAGATCAAGCCCCACGTAGGGCTCTGTGCTGCGTATTCAGCCTGCCTGGGATTCTCTCTCTCCCTCTCTCCCTCTGCCCCTCCCCCATTCATGCTCTTTCTCTAATATATATATATATGTATTTATATATATATACACATATATATGTATTTATATATATTATATATCCAAGAATCAAGAGACAAAAAAATAAAGGCTAAAAAAAAAAAAGAAACCCTCATCGTCAACTCCTTTAGACTAAATTTTAAAAGGGTAGGATACTTACCACTACAGGTAATATGGTAAATCTAAGGTAATAGGGTTCTAATTCCTTTTACAGAATGCTTATTTTTAAACATTGAGATAATTGACATATATATCGTGGTATAAAACAATTCAGTATTGGTATATACTGTGACATGATCATCACAATAAGTGTAACATGTACCATCACACAGTTACAAATTTTTTTTGTGATAAGAATTTTTAAGATCATAGCAACACTTAAGTACACCCTTTTGCGCACCCCCACCTTTGGCAACCGTCAAACTGTTCTCTGTATCCACAAGCTTGGTTTTGTTGTTTTTGGGGGGGTTTTTTGGCAGAGGAGGAAGTTGACAAAATGTTTTTAAGTTAAGAATGTGAGAGGAGAAGCTGGGCACCATGACCACAGAGCTGAGCCTGACTACAGCAGCCTTGGCGCTCGGAGTCCCAGGCTTCTCCTGTGCGCTGGGTTTCTGCTTGGGATACTCCCGAGACTTCAGTGTATATTACCACCCCTGCCCCCGGAATGAGACATAACAGAACACATTAGAACAAGGGCTGAGGGAGAGATGGGCAACGGGCACCCCAGGCTGCCATAATGCCCAGGGACTCCCGGTGATGGGGACCAGAGGAGGACTCTCCCCTCAGCCCGTCAGCTCTCCTGTCATGATTCAGTCTAGGCTGAATAGTAGCAAATTCCGTGCACACCCTATTTCACTACGTTCTCTTTTTTTTTTTTTTTAATTCAGCTGATCTCAAACTTGAGTGCCTATCAGAATCATCTGGAGGGTTCGTGAAACCTCAACCGCTGAGTTTTTGATTCAGCAGGCCTGGGCTGAGGCCACAATTTGCTTTTGTGATGAGTTCCAGGTGTCGCTGCTGTGGTCGGTCCAGGCACCACACTTTGAGAACTGATGAATTCATTCCACAAAAACCGTTGAAGGGCCTGCTCCATGCCAGGCTGTTCAGCTTTGGCAGACATAAATCCCTGCCCACTAGTGGAGAAAACAAAGAAAGTATGACAACATAATGCATCAGAACAGAGCTCTGATGGAGGGTAGCAGGGTTGCAGTGGGCACGTGGAAGACGAAGGGGTAGCGAGGACAGGTCAGCTGGCATGGAGGGGTGTGGGTGCGAACCAGGAGGAAGGAGCCACGTGTTCACAAAAGGCAGGAGACCCACGGGCTGCATCTTGGTGGAACTGGAGAGGAAAGCTGGAGTAGACAGCAGGGATGAGTATGGAAGAGGAGATCAGAGAGCCATGCAGGGCTCTGAGCCAGGGTGAGACCCTTGCCTTTGAGGAAGAGCATTCTGGTGGTAGAGAGGCTAAGGAGGGGGTGGGGACAGGGTGGTGTGGAGGCCGTTATGGTGGCGCAGATGAGAGAGAAGTCGTCCTGGGCCAGGAGGGAGCAGGTGGAGAAGGTAGGGCTGCTGGTCTCCCAGTGATGTATTCCTGGGGTAAATCACAAGGCCTGGTAGAGAAGGACATTAACTTTTAGGACACCTGGTTTTTGGCTTATGGTGAATTGCTGTCTGCTAAGTGGTCAAGGACACCACGAGCAGCGCCTCACCGAGGAAGCATACCAGCAGCGAGGTGTCACACACACTCGAGGCTGTCCCACAGCGGGGAGCAGACCGCAGCAGCTCAGGGCCCAGCGCCCACTCCCTGCTCCTTCATGCTCTCTGTCTTTGTAGGGACAGGGACCAGGGACTATCCAGGTGATGATGGAAGCTCCCTGGTGGGAGAAGTAACCCGGTTAGAAAGAGGGACTGTCTGGAGCTCAGCGGGGGCTCCGGCCTGTTCTTCTGGGGAGCTGAATGTATTCGTTTCTTACAGACCATCTGTTCTGTGCCTCTCTCCCAGCTTCTGCGGCTCTGTCGACAGTCTGGTGTTCCTTGGCTTGTAGACGTCTGGTGTTCCTTAGCTTGTAGACGCAGCACCCACATCTCCACTGCCCTCCTCACACGATCTTTGCCCTGTGTCCAAATTTCCCCCCTTTTAAAAAAAAGTTTTATTAGAGAGAGAGAGATCACAAGCAGGGGGGAGGGGTAGAAGGAGAAGCTCACTGAGCAGGGAGCCTGATGCGGAACTCGATCCCAGGACCCCAGGATCATGACCTGAGCTGAAGGCAGACACTTAACCCACTGAGCCACACAAGTGCCCTATATTTCTCCCTTTACAAGACATCAGTCATATTGGATCAGGGTTGGGCCTAATGACATCATCTTATTACATCTGCACCACTCAAGGCCACATGCTGAGGCTGGGGGCGGGGAAACACCATGCAACTTATAAGAGGAGCTAACACGTCTGCTGAGTCAGCTCTCTGTTGAGCGGCTAGAAGTTGGGAGGGTACAAGCTTCCATGTTCGCCATCAGATCCCCCAGCCATTCACAGAGAGATAGTAGGGCCAGAGCCTGGGCCAGCCCCGTCTCAGCTGCCCCTCCTTGCTGGTCATCTGTGGGCTTCCCTGCTCTTCCGAAAGCCCAGGGAAGTGGCCAGCAGGGTTTGGAAGAGTTCGGGTGCCCTTTGCCCCAAAGGTGTCATGGCCTCTGTGAGGCTGTGCCTCTCACTGCACTGTAGGGCGGGGTTGCCCAGGCTGGAGCGCCAGAAGGTGGCCCCTTGCCCATCTCACGTCTTCCAGTTCATTTCTGTGGGTAGGGTCTCAGCTCATTATCCTTGCCTGCTCCCACGAGCCCAAGCCCACTTACCCCGATCAGAGGACCCTGAATTTTTTGGGTTTTTTTTGTCTGCCGGGGTGGGGCCGGGGGGAGAAGGAATGCCAGACCTCATGGTGACTTGACTAATGTTGATGTCTGCGTCCCTGAGGGGGCTGGGTGGTCTTCTCTGCTCACCCCAAGTTTCTGCCAGCTTATCACATGCCACCACCACCCACCTTAGGTCACCTCTTCCTTCTCTGTGTGCCACTCCCCTTCTGGGAATTAATGGCAGGAGGGTAAGAGGGAAGGAAGTGTCTTGGGAGATGGAAAGGAATGATAAACGTGATTTTTCGTGTGTAAATGTGGCACGTGGGGGGTCGACAAGCTGGAGATGTACTGTAGGCATTTGGTTAGACGTACAGAATGCAATAGGGAAGTCTGAGTAGGGGGTTGAGATGTGGAGGCTCAGAATAGATACACTTTTCCAGGGTGTGTATGAAGGGCAATGCTGGCCCCCTGGGCAAGGGTGACAATACAAGACAGAACGGAGGATGCCACCATGTTGGTGAAAAGGAGCTGTAACGCATATTCTCTCGGTCCTCTAAGTGAAATTACGAGATCAGTTAAGCAGGTGAAGTTAATTGAGTCTCAGGCCGAACCTTGGGCAAGTGCTCGTAGCTTCTAGGTGGAAGAGCCAGGTCTCAAACTCTAGGTTCTGGGCATTTCTCACTACACTGGTTCATTTATTCATCCAGGAGTCACAGCTTTGTATGTGCGTGCAGGGTCTTGGTCCACACATAGGCAGCGTAGTGGGCACCCGAGTGGGAGGGAGAGGCAGGGTGTGAGATGAAGCCAGCCACTGTTTCCGCTGTGGCAGGGAAGGTAGAGAAGGGACCCGAGGGAACAGTGGCAAAGGCCCACGTGTGGAAAGAGGCTGCTATCCCACCGACGCTGCTGACTCTGAATCCGCAGATTACCAGTACCCCCACATGATCTGTGTCACATCCAGCTATGAACAGCACTGGCGCCAGTTACAGACAGACTTGTAGACGCATGGAGGAGAAGAACGTGCAGTCAGTCGGAAAGAGGCTTCTCGGAGGCAGCCTCTAGCAAGGAAAGCCGGCTGCCACTAGGAAGAAATGAGCTCTTTTGTCTACAACAGTGGTTCTCAAACTTGGCTGCCGGGTGGAGTCACTCGTGCTGTTTTAAAAAGTATTGATTCTGGGGGTACCTGGCGGGCTCAGCTGGTAGACCATGCGACTCTTGATCTCAAGGCCATGAGTTCAAGCCCCATGCTGGGCGTGGAGACTGCTTAAAAAAGAAAAAAGATGGAGACTCTACGATTAAAAAATGAATAAAAAAGTGTTGCTTTCTGCCTCCCGCCCCAGAAAGTCTGACTTCATGGCGATAAAACCTGGGCACTGAGAGTTTACGTCGCTCCCCAGGTGATTCACATTAACGGACTACACCTGGGGTGAGCAAAGTGTAAACAGCGAACAGGTGGTTCCAGTGCAGGACCAGGAGGGGGTGTTTAGAGGGTGGGGCGGGTGGGGGAGGGGGACGCTAGCTCCTGCCATCCTTCCTGCCCTTCCTGTGCTCTTCCTACCCCCCCCACCCCCATCTTCCCGCGCTCCTCACACGGATGCTTGGCTTCTGCTTCCCCCTAGTGGTGGTTTTCGGTATGGCACAGCTCTCTCGGGTTTTGTACAAATCTGCGCTCATCAGGAACGGGAGAGTCCCCTGTGTGCTCTCTTGATGGGTGGGAGAGCCTAGGAATGGTGGACAGTGAGCAGCTTGACAGTGACGTCAGGAGTGGCTCCTTCACAGGAAAGCTCAGGGGGTTCTAGGTCTCTGGCCAAGCACTGGTCTGACGCAGGGCTGTGATTGGAGCCTAAGCAGCTTCCTGCACTTGGGGTTTGGGGAAATTGGTCTTATGAGCCAGTGGCAAGTGCCTATGCCATCAAGCCTCAGAAAGTGCAGAGGAATAAGGAAACACGCTTCCTAATAAACAGCAGTCAGCCCTTATCCAGCTCCATGTGGCAAGCATGCACCTTTGCTTAATTATCATGTTGAATACTGACACTAGCCAGGGAGGTGTTAGGATCCCCATCTTATGGACAAGGAAACAAACCTACAGAGCGTTATTAACTTGCTCAAGGCCATACAGCTTGCGCATGACCCATGCAGGATCCGAACCCTGTCTGTCCCGGCTGCTCCCGTGTCCCTGCAGGACCCGGGAGGTCTTGCCTGCACAAAACGTTGCTCTGTGGCTTCTCTGCATGAACTCTGAGTCCAGAGGATCCCTCCAGGTGCCCCTAGCTCCTTTTGCTCCCTATTGTGCATTGAGTCCTATACTTTCCTTTGCAGGGCAGCCCCTGAGAACCCCACATTTGGCAGGAGGACACCCTTGCCCTATTCTGGTGGAAAGCTTTTCCCTGCAGCCAACTCCTGGGGGGGGGTTCAGGCCATATGATGAAGAGCATTTTCCCATGACCTGGCTTCCTCCCCCCCCCTTTCTCCCCTGAAGCGTCCTGCTCACTCGGGGCCAGCTCCTCTCCACTCTGTCTTCACCACAAGCGCTTCTGTAGCTCTGCTGTGGATCAGAATCACCAGGGGAGCTGGTTGGAATGCAGAATCCTAGGCACCAGCCCCAAGATTCTGATTCAGGGGGTCGCAAGGATGGCCTGGGAATCTGAATCCCCAGCCCCCAACACTCCCCCCTTCTCTTCCCACCCACTCTTGGGAGGGTGCGGCCGGAGGATGACCCAGGCAGAGCCCTCTAAACCAGTGCTCCCCGAACTTTAACATGAGTACGAATCACCTGGGATCTGAAGATTTTGAATCAGTAGGGTCTGGGGTGCAGACCAGGATTGTGTGCTCTTAACACCTCCAGGCAAAGCCAATGTTGCTGGTTCACAGGTCATACTGAGAAGAGGAAAGCCCTAGGGCAGAGTGGGCAAGGTTTTTCTGTTAAGGGCCAGGGAGTAGATCTTTAGGCTCTGTAAGCCATATGGTCTCTGTGCAGCACCTCAGCTTTGCTGGTGCGTGCAGCACGATCACCCATAGACAAAACGGAAATGAGCACGGCATGTTTCAATAAAACCTTATTTATGGACACTGAAATTCAAATTTCATGCAATTTTCCAATGACACAAATCAGTCTTCTTTTGATTCTTTCAAGCAAAAAATGTAAAAACTATTCTTAGCTCATGGGCTAAACAGATCGTGGGTCAAACTTGGCCCCAAATCTCTGGAAGATAAGGATGTTTTAATGTAACCCAACACCAACATCACACCTAAAAATAATTAGCAATAATTATTTAATTAAATACCCTTTAGGTGTTTTAATTTCTAATTGTCTCATAGAAGATTCACCACCATTCTTTTTTTTTTTTTTTAAGATTTTATTTATTTATTTGACAGAGACAGCCAGCGAGAGAGGGAACACAAGCAGGGGGAGTGGGAGAGGAAGAAGCAGGCTCCCAGAGGAGCAGGTAGCCTAATTCGGGGCTCGACCCCAGAACACCAGGATCACGCCCTGAGCTGAAGGCAGACGCCCAACGACTGAGCCACCCAGGCGCCCCTCACCACCATTCTTAAATACAGAATGCCTGTCCAATCTGTCTTTTTACTTGATTCCTTGTCCCCATTGTAACTCCATGTCTTGTATCCAGCAAATGTGGTCATACTACATTTCACCAATAGATGGCACTAATGATCGTGACATTTGTTAACTTCCCTTGGCATTTACACAAGAGAGAAAAACATCATTTGTATGGAATTTGCAATTACAGGTGAATATAGGGACACAAAAAAAAATTGAAAATAGGCTGTTTGCTCTGTGTAACATGTATAAAACCTCAATACATTCCAATTCCAGGGAAAAATTATTGATGTCAAACAAATTCTCAATTTGTTTTAAATGAAGAGCGTATGGCAAGCCCACTGCTCTATATTGAGGTTTATTTCTACTATGTCAACATTTTCAGTGTTAAATCATTGAGGCCACTTGTGTTTTTATGTCCTTCTGCTTAAGAAAAAAGCAAACTGAATCCATTTGCACAGTCGATCCACATGGAATACTCGGTACCAATGTACTGTCTGAATTGTATTAAGTGTGCCTACCTCTGAACAAAACAGTTTCTTTCCCAAACTTCCTCTAGGATGCTGTGAAGAACAAGGAATCGGGAGGGACCATTTGGATGGAATGTGTAAGGGCCCCGCAGCCAACCGCAGACAGGAAATCTTACTATGCAATCCCACAGCAATTTGATGGTTTTCTGTGCAGGTTTGCCATCATTCTGTCAGCAATCTCCCCTTCTTCCCTCCACTCCTACCTACCCTGCGAGAAGCATAAACTATTAATATCTAATCACTCAATTATAATTAGTATTTCACTTTAAGGACACAAGACCCAAATTGTGCTATTACTCCTCCCCTTTTTTGTCCTTTCGATACTTCAGCAAACAGTTATTGGGTACTGCTATGGCCAGGCGAGATCTTATTCTCTTCTTGCCCAGCTGGGTCTTTTATTTGAGGTCCCATCTTGTAAATCCCTAGAAAGAAACTAAGACAATGTTAGGATATCAGTCTGTATTGCATTTCTAATGGGCATCACAAATGGCTCTTTCCAGCAGTTGAGATAATCATTCTGAGATTTCTTTGTTATCCTATTCTCCTATATTCCAATTTACACAATTCTGTGATGGCCTTTCTGTTCTTAAAGTCAAATCCTCTGTCCACGGCAGGCCTAAACTTTGCTCTTGAAAGTTAGTTCTCACCAGATTTACCTGAGAACAACTTCCTTATAGTAGATCTCCCCACTCACCTTCCCCGATGTTTCTGGAATAGCTGGGCTCTTCTTCCTCTTAAATAAGAGCCATTCACTGCTTCTTGGATGCTGCCCTCTGCTCTGTTTCTCACGCTCTGCCTGAGTCACCTCTCCGCTCTTGGGCTCCGCTACCAAACCTTTCCCGACACCAGCTTCTGACTTCACTGGGCAGTTCCATTCCACCTGGAAGTAAGCCCACCATCGTACCTGAGGCATTAACCCCGGGAGTCCCTGCCAAGTGGGTTCGTGAGGTATTCGTAAGTGGGGGATTTCCATAGTCAAAAGTGTTTGAGAAGCAGTTGGTGAAACAAATTAAACAGTTTCTTTCTTGCAGGACTTTCCAGAGCTTTTGATTTCTTAATAGGCATTGTGAGTCCTTTCAGATAGGGAGTGAGTAGAGAGTATTTCCCAAACTGATATGAGGAAGGCGCACCCTCCCCTGTGTTAGTCAGCTCAGGTTGCTATTACAAAATCCCGCAGACCGAGAGGTTTAAGCAGCTGACATTTCTTTCCCACAATTCTGGAGGCTGGGAAGTTCAAAGGCAAGGTGCCAGCAGTTGGGGCTCCTAGTGAAGGGCCACTCTGTGGCTTGCCGACACTGTCTTCTCACGGTGTCCTCACGTGGCAGAGGGGGAAGCAAGCTTCCTCTAAACCTGATTGCTCCCAAAGGCCCCATTTCCAAGTACCATCACACCGTGGTTAGGGCTCAACATAGGAATTTCGAGGGACAGACATTCAGTCTGTAACATCCGCTTCCATTTTTCTCATTGCGTTGTCTGTGGTGTGTCGTATGGAACAAACCTTGGGACAAATGCTCCCCTGCAAGCTCTGGATTCAGACGGCCCGAGTCCAGAACCAGGTCCCCCCGGTTTCAGTCCCAGCTCCACTTGCTAGCTGTGGGCCTTTGGATGGGTTTCTCCAGCTCTCCTTGCCACAGTGTCATCGCAGGATATGATAAAATGAGGATAATCGTGGTACATACCTCATAGGGCTGTTGTGAGGATGTGATGACTTGAAACATAGCCGTAGAATACAACAGAGAGTAAGCATTCAAATGTTATTACTAACAGTGGATCGTATCGGTCAGCAGTTTAGTGTATCAGTTATCAATAGATGTAACTAATAATGAATAATGGTTATTAGAAGGCAATATTTAGTTTCAGCTTTGGTTGAACACTGGATTTTACAGTCGAGTCGGGGTCAAGCCTCCGTTTTAGGTCACAGGCTCCCAGAGGGCAATGCAGCACAGAAGAAACAGCAAGAGGGGACATTGCAGATGTGTGCCAGGCGTCTGAAGCGGTGGGGCTGGGAGAAGGGCCCACGGATCTCCCTGGACGCACAGAGCCGATCTCCAGATTCTCATTACTTAGATATTCCTTAAGTAGAATCAGAGTAGAAAATGTTCTAAAGAGAACGTAAGCTTCTTTGCTATGTATACGGGTGGTACATATTTTCCCTATACCAAATATCTCCTCATCCGCCCACCACTGATTTATTGTTATTGACGACCTCCTATGTGCCAGGCACTGTTCTAGGACTTGAGGATACACTGGTGAACTAAACTCATGAGATCCCCATTCTCACGGAGTCTGCTTTCTAGTGGGATGAGGGGACACAATAAGCAAGGAAATGAAAAGGGTATTTGAGGCAATGATGAAAAGTGTGGAGGCAATAAAACAGCATGATGTATAGTGAGTGAGGGGGTGGGTGGGTGCTGCTTAAGAATGGAAGGCTAGGGGGGCGCCTGGGTGGCTCAGTCGTTAAGCGTCTGCCTTCGGCTCAGGTCATGATCCCACCGTTCTCGGATCGAGCCCTGCATCGGGCTCCCTGCTCAGCGGGAAGCCTGCTTCTCCCTCTCCCACGCCCCCTGCTGGTGTTCCCTCTCTCACTGTGTCTCTCTCTGTCCAATAAATAAATAAAATCTAAAAAAAAAAAAAGAATGGGAGGCTAGGGAAGGACTCTGGGAGGAGCAACCTGAATGGCTCAGAGGGGTTACCACGCATTGAGCAAGGAGAGCATGCCTTGAAGAGGGGACAACAAATGCAAAGACCCTAAAGTGGGCCTCAATGTGGTGTATTTGAGGCCAGTGCAGCTGGGGTACAGTGAGGGAGGGAGGTGAGGGAGGATAACAGGGGCTGGTTCAGGTACGGTTTGTAGCCAAGGACAAAAGGATGCATAATTGATGTGTGGAGGAAGTGAAAGGAGGGGATCTTTGACAGGTGGAGGAAGTATGCTCTGAGGGAAGCATTGTGTGTTCTGGAACAGGAGTAATTGCTGTGAATGGGGTCAAGGTTGAACAAGGATCAGTGAAAGACAAAGCTGGATAGTTGGGTTGGGACAGGTGTAAGGAGCTAAGGAACGGATCTGAACTTGATCCAGCCAGTGACTAGGAACCATTAGAGATTTTTAATTAAAGGAGTGATCCTATTTTTGTTTTAAAGTGAACTTGCAACCAGGATGGATTAGAATGGAGGATAGACATCATCCTGCCAAGGAACCAGAAGAACCAAACTGAGCCAAGAGATAAGATGAAGCGCCGTAGAGGCGGCATGTGAAGCAGATGCTCTCAAGGGCAGGTTTACTCGGTCTTCTTGAGGAATTGACCTTTTATCATTATAAGATGACTTGAACCATCTCTGGTAGTCCCATTTGTCTTGAAGCCTTCTTTGTCTGAAATTAATACAGCTACCCTAACTTTCTTATGATTGGTGTTTGCATGGATATCTTTTCCATATTTTACTTTCAACTTGTCTGTGTGTTTATATGTAAAGTGCATCCCTCATAAACAACATATAATTAGGTCTTGTTCTTTTTTAAATCCAGTCTAGTAATCTCTGCCTTTAATTGAAGTGGTTGGTCCATTTACCCTCCTGATATGGTTGGGTGTAAGCCTACGTCTTGCTGGAGTTTTCTCTATTTGTCCTACCTGTTTTTTGTTCTTCCTTTCCTATCTCCTTTTTGGTTAAATGAATAGATTTAGTATTCTCTTCTATCAGTTCTATTGACTTTTTAGCTATACTTCTTGGTTTGTTTGTTTTTTTAAATACTTGTTCTAGGAATTACAGTACACATCCTTAACTTATTACAGTCTACTTTGAGTTTATATCACTCAATGTAAGAACTTTTTTTTACGATTTTATTTATTTAGTGCAGAGGAGGGGCAGAGGGAGAGGGAGAGAGAGAAACTCAAGCAGACTCCCCACTGAGTGTGGAGCCTGATGTGGGGATCGATTCCATGACCTGAGTGAAATCAAGAGTAGGATGCTTAACCAACTGAGCCACTCTGGCGCCACTCACCAAATATAAGAACTCTATGAGAGTAGTCTCCTCTCCTGCATCCTTCGTGCTATAGTACTTTTCTTCTGTACAAATTACGAAGGACAGACTTACATGGCACTCACTAGATTTCAGAGATGAAGAAAAAGGAGGAGTTTAGCTCAACTCTCAGGTTTGCGACTTGGGCCATTGTCTGCAATTCATCTAGGAAAAAGTGCTTCAAAAAATCATCGCTCTGAGAGTATAAATGAGATCATAATTAACAGTAATATTTCAAATCTCAATATTCTGTCTTCCCATCTGCTGGATTATAGAGAGTCTTGTCTTTTGGGAGTTCCCTCTGCTCATGTCTGAGAAGCCCCAGGGGTGTTTTCTTTCTCTAGAAATTTGCCCTGACGGTCACAGTGTGGGCCAGCTTAAGAGCATGTTTTAGGTCAGGGAGATGCGTATTTTTCCAGTGCATTCTACTCAGTAAAAGGGGTCTCTCAACAAAGATGCCCTGTTTCTGGAGCCCTATTTCTGAAAGACACAGTCATACGGATGGTTAAAATGGTGGGAGGTAGAACTCACAGTCTCATGGGTTCCCAGTGCTCACTCAAGCATACTGGTTTCTTCTAGGCATCACCCTGTGGTGTGGTTGAACTTGTTGAAATACTTTCCGTCCAGGTCAGAAGAAATGGATTCATAGATGGAGCTCGTATTAGGCCTGTATCTTCGGTATTTCTCCACTTGAGATCTCCAGTATGTTGATCTCAGAACGAAAGTCAGCTGAATATGTAGATTTGCACAGAGGTGATAGTAGAAGCCACAGGATGGATGTATTCACCAAAAGAGAGGATATAAAGGAAGAAAAATAGAAGGCTAAAGACTAAACCACAGGAAGGTTGGGAGTTAAGAGGCTTTAATAAACATATAGACATGAGATTCTAAAGAATCGGGCACCTGGGTGGATCGGTGGGCTAAGCCTCTACTTTAGGCTCAGGTCATGATCCCAGGGTCCTGGGATTGAGTCTGTGTTGGGCTCCCCACTCAGCGGGAAGTCTGCTTCTCCCTCTGCCTCTCTCCCTTCCCCTCCCCCTTCCCCTCCCCCTGCTCATGCTCTTGCACACATACTCTCTCTCTCTCTCAAATAAATAAATAAAATCTTTTAAAAAAAGATTCTGAAGAATGTATTTTCAAGTAAGGCCAAAGGAAAGGCTGCTGTAAAAGGGAGTGGTAATGGATGCTATGTGGAATTACAGGGAGACGCACATGTTCACACACACCCTGGATTTAGAAATTAGGAAACCACTTAAAGCAAAGAAAGGTTGTCAAGAAAACCAACAAAGTAAGCGAAGATGATTCCTGAAGAAGTATGGCGGCTAAAGGAGAGAGAGAAAGAGAGAGGGGAATAGAGGAGTCCCATTTCCTGTTCACATGTAAAGATTCACCACTCCTCCTAACAGCAAGTAAAAAGCCGAACACACTGAAAAATCAACAACTTTTCTTGGATGCATAAGAGACAGGGCAAATCCTATGCCCTCCAAGGCTGGAGAGAGAGGCAGGCCAATGCAGGGAGTGCCAGCTTACTGGAACACACACTCAGTGAGCAGAAACCACTTTAGGAACCAGTACTCAGGCAGGAAAACCAGAAATGTAACCGAGGAATTGCTGGAGGCTCAGGGCAGACAAGTCTGAGAGTTAAAGACTCCAGGGGGACCCAGTCATAACAGGGCCCCTGCAGTTTTGTGAGATGTACTTCCAGGAGCGTAACCACATTCCCACAGTAAATGTTGGAGAAAAATGCCTTCTTGCTTCCAGTAGAGAGAGGGGGAAAGAAACAGTCCTTTTGAAATACACCAGAACACTTAGTTGTTCTTCTTCTTCTTTTTAAGATTTTATTTATTTGTCAGAGGAGAGAGAGCGCACGTGCAAACACAAGCAGGGGGAGCGGCAGAGGGAGAAGCAGGCTCCCCGCTAAGCCAGGAGCCCGATGTGGGACTTGATCCCAGGACCCTGAGATCATGACCTGAGCCGAAGGCAGATGCTTAACTGACTGAGCCACCCAGGCATCCCAACACTTAGTTTTTCTTAAGAAACCCTGCCCTCAGTGGAAACTAGTTAACCAGAGCCTAACCTGCTGGGGCATTATCAGAAAGGGAAATAGAGTGAAGTGTGTATTATGGTAAGATATGGAAGACGATATATGGGCACACTTATAGGCAGGAGAGAAAGAACATTCTCTTCTGTCTGCCTATATTTTTAATTCTCCCACAAATCCTCTGCAAGAAATACTAATCGTGTTTACTGGAACATGATGTGACCTTTACACATTCTTTAAAAGCATCCATTTGTTTATCTGCATAAATTACCATTAAATATTATTACATCAGAAATTCTCAGCAATTTCAAGGTGCTAGAAATATAAAATCAGATTTCCTGGATCCATTTCTCTGGAAATTTAGCATAACCCATGAATTTGAAAAAGCAGGCATTGTTATAGCCACGTGGTTTATTTATTGCTTAGATGCGTAGAAATATATGCACGGGATATCTTACTATGAGCCCAGCGAGGTCTTCCGGTTGTTGACTCCCTGTCTTCGGTGCACTGTTACTAGCTCTCGTTGGTATAAATACTGTGGTCTTTGGAGGTTGACTTTGGTTCCAACCCAGGCCGGTGGTCTCTTTGTGGCTTATCTGAAGGATATTTTTGGCTCTTTGAGAGAAACCAAGATGGCTGTTGGCAGCAAGAGAAGCAGATACCATTCAAAAACTCTCAACTGTTTGTCAGATTACAGCCACAACGCATTTAATGCACTAATGAGGGAGTGGGCAAAGCACATGTTTGCAAAGTGAGGTTGACCTGTATGAATGCTTGAATGAAATATAATTGACACATCTGTAGCTTCACTTGTGTCAACCCCTTCTTTTAAGGCCCCGTCTTAAAAAGGGGATGAGTTCATCTTTGGTAGTGTAGGCCTAGGGAATTCAGCCTCACTGCCAAGTGTTTCAAAGGATGTTCTCTGCTGCTGGCACCCTAAGGGGCCTCTGCAGCTGCTGGTGTGTGTGTGTGTGTGTGTGTGTGTGTGTGTAGAGCCCTGCAAAATGATAGGAGAATCTCTGTCTTGCCCCCAAGTCCCTCCTGCCACATTAACCTTCCCTTTCCAAACACCCAAGAACTGTGATGGTGTTTTCTTCAGAAGGGTCAGGCAGACCTCAAAAAAGCAAGCCCAGTCAGGATAGGAAGACTAAAAGGTAGACCTTCAACATTGAAGACTCAGACCTCTGGAAGGAAAGTGTCCTCCCCATGGACGTTTCTTCCTCCCACCCAATCTTTCTTGTGTTACTCTCACTGTTCATCTTATTTCTGAAATCTCTAGTTTTGAATCCCGTCTGCTGCTTCTCTCCTCAAGAGACTCCACTCCCTCTGCCTCCTGGGGAAAATTCTGCCTTCTCAGTCCCCTCTGGTGTCTGTAAATGCAGTGTCTCAAGCTTCAGTCCTTCATTAATGGCGGCCCTTCTTGCTCAATAGAGGGGAATGTGGACCTGGTGCTGTCGGTGAAGACAAGGGCCAGTGGGCCAAGTCCAATGCAGGCTTCCAGTAGCTGATTTCTTTCCTGTTTTATCCAGAAGCAAGAATGTCTTGCTATCGCGAACGCTTTTATCTTTTCTGAGGCAAGGAAACACCATTTTCTTATGAGTTGGCCAGGGAAACTCACATTTCCTTGGCATAGGAAACTACCTCACTGTGACACACTCCCAGGGTCCCCATCTCTCCACACCCCCGCAGCACTGGTGCCCAGCCTGCCCAACGCCCGGCATCATTATGGGAAGAGATGGTCATCTGTCTCATCTCGATGAGAGGCATGGGCTAGGCTCCACCAATCTTGTAAGAAGATCACTGGAGGGGCGCCTTAAGTGTCTGACTCTTGATTTAAGCTTGATCTCTGTGTAGTGAGTTCGAGTCCTGCAGTGGGCTTCACACTGGGCATGGGGCCCACTTAAAAAAAACAAAAAAGAGATCACTGGAGAAACCAGGTCAAATCCCCTCTCTCCCCAAAAGGCAGGTGAGGGGAAAAGGAGGGTTGCTATGCCACAAACTCAGCACCCCCAAAAGGTGACCTCCCTTTTCTCTCCCAGCCCTCCTCTCACACTGATGTGTAGAGTTGAGTCTGGGGACCATAGAGCTCTTGAAATGGAGTTTTTCAGCAGGCCGTGGGGGATGGGGCAGGTCTGGACAGAGGGTAGCGAGTACTCTGCTCCTTATTTTCTCCCCATGGGCCCTGGGAACCTGGCGCTATCCCGTCACATGTACTCGCAAAGCCTCAGCACAGTGTTAGTTACCCCAATGAACACTTCTGTCCGTGGGCACTAAAAACACGCATAGGAAGATGTGTTTGCCTTTGGAAACACCCAAGTTTCTCCATTGGGAGGAAATGCTCCATCAATCCGGATATCAATTTTAGCCATTATCCCAATTTCTGGCCACCTTCTGTGGATAAATGTTTGAGTCAAGGGAAGGCTGGGGTTGAGGCCCAAGTTAAATTCCACCCCCTTGGGGCAGCTGCGTGGCTTAGTTGGTTAAGTGTCTGCCTTCGGCTCAGGTCATGATTTCAGGGTCCTGGGATCAAGTCCCACATCAGGCTCCTTGCTCAGTGGGGAGCCTGCTTCTCCCTCTCCCTCCTGCTCCCCCTGCTTGTGCTTGCACTCTCTCTTTCTCTCTGACAAACAAGTAAATAATCTTAAAAAAAAAATAAATTCCACCCCCTTAATCCCCACATCCTTCTCTGTGTCAATAAGGAGTGTAGTGTAGGGGGGGTGTGTAGACTTAGGCGGGAGTGAACCAGGGTTTGAATCCACAGCAGCCATGAAGAAGGTCTGACTCTGCATCTGGCATTTGAACCTCCGGGTTTCAGCTTCCTGTTGGCAATTATTTTCAGTTTCTTAGAGATAAACCTATTTCATAGAGTAGTTGTGAGAATGACTTATGATGTGTGTAAAGTGTCTGGCACACCCAGAACTAACAATGCTCAGCCTCATCCCCACTTCCTAGCCCCCCGTGTGTTTCATATTACCCCTCTGACACTGCCTGGCCTGCGGCCCCCATTAGTGTCCTTGTGGCTATGTCCAGCCTTACGTCACCCTCAACCTCTTCTCTGCATCAGTACCGTTGATAAAGCGAGCGCCATGAAACGTGTCATCTTTGTCTTTCCAACCCTTACACTGTGGCGCCAGACAATTAAGCCAAGTACGTGTTACTCCCCTTATTGTATTCCTCCTGCACCATATGTAATCCCCGTACCAAGCCACCTTCCCCAGCCACAAGGAGAATCAAGTCCAGAACAAAATTATGCAAACATGTTTCAAACATAGCTAAGTGCTAGGGAAAGGAGACACGAGGCCAAAGGGGACATTGTTCCGCCACGTGATAAGAAAAGCTGACAGGCATCCGACTATGTGACAAGACAGTGATTGAAATATACGCAGGTGCCACAGGAGCAGAGAGCCCAGAGAGGGGTTGGGGACAGACCCTTGGATCAAGCTGGATGTCATGGATGATTTCTCTTCTTTTGAGAGGTGATTTTGAGCTGCATTCTGAAGGATGAGTAGGAATGAGTGAAATCATGAAGTAGGTGTGGAGATTAGGGGAGTCTGGTGGAATTCCAGGCTGAAAGCACAGACGGTGCAAAGGCACTGGGGTGCGGCACAGCACGGTATAGCTGACTGTCCGAAGAGCAGGACTGAAGGGTGGCTGTGTGGGAGTTGAGAGGAATATTGAGACCAGAGGATTAAACAAGCCTGGCTTCATGAGGCTTTGTGGGCTGATATGAGGAACTTAAACTTTATTGTGAAAATTCTAGAAAACGTTTTGAAGGAATGGGGAAATGACAAGATCAGATTTGGGCTTTCTAAATGTGACTCTACTATGAAGCATAGGTTGGAGGACAAGGAGGCTAAAGGCACAGACCCCAGATAGGTAGGAAGTTTTTGTGGGACTCCAGAGAAAAAGGGATAAGAACTTGATGTAAGGCAGCAGCAGTCACAATGGGGAACAGGTGCTAACGAGAAGTTCACTGATTAGACGTGGACAGTGAGGGAAATAGAGAAACCAGAGGTGATACCCAAGTGTTCAGTTGGGGTAACTACTTAGAGGATGGTAAGCAAGTGTGGAATGCAGAAGAAGAGGCAAGGGTTGGGGGAGAGATCACGAAGGCGATACTGGATGGGCTAGGTCCGTCGGATGGTGGCAAGTATGCAAAGGTCCGCCGCACTATGTGGCCAGTCAAATCTGGACGTGTATACCCTGCAGGAATCAGGCTGTGGGGACACCGCTGCCATCCTTGCATGAAAATTGAGTGGAATGAGATCACGGCTCCCTTACGTCCGAGGGGGGCCGGAGGAGTGTCCGCAAGCGGAGCCAAAATTCTTTAAGAATTGTTCGGAATCTGTTCTAATATCGGAGAAACAAGTGGTCAGACCCATAAAGACATGAGGAGTAAGGCAGAATACTACCAGATTTTTAGAGAAGTCTTAATGCAGCCCTCCTATCATACAAAGCTCTAAGCAACTCTACCGTCGCCTAAAGCTATAACATGAGTGTTTCCACGCTTCCGTAGGCACATTGCTCTCCTGGTGGTTCCTAGGTCACGCACTCACCTTTCTGGAAAGTCGTTGCTGGTTTCTTGCAACCTTGTCTTTGTCACTCTGCTTCTGACTCCTTACTCCTTTCTTCGCCTACTCCCATTGACCTCCTGTCTCTTTCTGACACACAGCCAGCGCGTGGTTCTTTGACAAGAAGCCATGTATCTTCAGGTGGTGGGGGGCGGGGCGTGGGGGGGCGGTGATCTGTAGCATCTGCCATTTCTGTGGTGTAAATACTCCCACCTGGGCACACTGCCCATACATGTTGTGAATGGCCTCTCAAAATCCCTAACATTTGAGCGATGGGAAAGCCTTTGCCGTGGACTTCAGCACGCCACTGCTGAAGTGGAGATGAGTCACCTGGAATGTGGTGGCGTTCCTCCCCCTTCCCCAGGGGAAAGTGATGATGTCTCTCAAGGGATGAAGTTTGGAAATTTCTACCGATCAGTTTGGTTTCGGCCGATCTTCCCGTTCTCTGTCAACACACCTATTAATGCCCTACCTACCGACCTAATGGAACACTAGCCTCCTTTAGAAGCCTTCTGTGGTTGTCCTGCCCTCTCTGAACACACCTTATGTAAGTCCTTCTTCACTTTGCCTTTTGCAAAACTTTGCATTTTGCTCCAAGAGTCTAATTCTTTGTGCTAGCATTGATTAGAGAATGTTCTCTGCCTTCCCAGGTTGGTGGTAAACCTCTTAAGGGTAAGGATCTTATCTCTACACACAATTGATTCTGGAACATTGGATCAACTGCTTATTTGTTAACCCCTTCCCTGATTTGCCCTGTCCTAATCTTTACTATGCCCTGCATTTAGAATATTATTTTTATGGCTTAATAATAATAATATGTGTGCATATATATATATATTATCTGTTACATACTACGAAAATTTATGCTTATAGTAATATACAAAGTCTTTACAAGGTCAAGAATTCTTTCTTTCTTTCTTTCTTTCTTTTCTTTCTTTCTTTCTTTCTTTTTTAAAGATTTTTTGTTTATTTATTTGAGAGAGAGCACGAATGGGGAGGAGAGGGAGAAGCAGGCTCCCCACAAGCATGGAACCAGATGCAGGGCTCAATCCCAGGATCCTGGGATCATGACCTGAGCCAAAGGTAGACACTTAACTGACTGAGCCACCCAGGAGCCCCCAAGGAATTTTTCAATGTTGGTAAATTCATAGATTATGTTGCTAGAAAATTTATGTGGTAAGATATGCAAGTTTTGTTGGAGATGAACCTCTAATGACTGACTGCCCTGGTCTCCCAGGCAGGTTATTCAAACCTCAGGCCTCCAAGTATAAAACAAGGGTAATAAGAAAGCTTTCAGGACCTTGGAAAGGCCGCATTGGCCAAAAAACATAAAGCAATCAAACTCTAAAATAAAAATACCCTATGAATGGAACGTATTTGTCAAGCCTAAGAATTTTATAGAAAATAAAGCATTTTGCTCTGCAGGGTTCACTTTTTAAAGCTCCAAGATTCTTGGAACATCTACAAAACTTAGCATTTGACAACCAGTTTTGCAAGAACCTTGTCCAATCTTTTCATACATCCGAAAGTCAGTCAGCTGTAAAAACCAAACACAGCATTAAGTAAAGTAAGATACCATAAATACAGATTAGTATCATTTGTCCAGCTATTGTGGGATTTTCTTCAGGTGAAAACAGCAAAACCTATGGTAGAGTGGCAGAGAACGAAAAGGAAAGAAAAAAAGATGTGAAACAGGGCGATCTTTCAAACCTACGTCTGTTTATTAACAACCAAGTGCTGAGAAACTTGCATCATCTGAAGGGAGCTGGCTTCGCAGAAAAGCATTCCTTCGTGCAGGAGTTTTCTGCAGGAAGCGTGGGTGAGAAAAAGAGCTGAGGATTCCTCTCCGTGGTGTTCAGACCCAGGCCAGGGGTATAACTAGGAAAAGCCATTTAATGTAAAGATTCTCTCCCTCTCTCCCTCCCTGCCGTTCTTTCTTCTTGCTCTCTTACAAATGGAAGCAGTGTGTTGGGTCAACCCATCACAAGGCTTGGAGGGAGAGAGCTGGGTGAACGAAGTCCTGGTGATGTGTTCACTCCCTTTGAGGTAGGCAATTTCATCCAACGATAATCACTTCATTTCTGCCACACAGGCTGCTGTCCTGGAAATTTCCCAGGGGCCCAGGGTGCTGACAGCCCTGTGCCATCCCCTCCCAGACACCTGGTGCCGTCTTCTCTCTGCCACTTTTCTCCACGGCTTCAGGTGAGCTGGGAGGTGGTGTCCCTATGCCTGGGCTTCATGTCCTTACAGACTTACTTGGGAAAATGGACTGAACCACAGCACAAAAACTCCAGCTCTCTGCACATCAAGTTCTTTTACCAATGCCTAGTTCTCACTCATTGTAATAATGTTTTATTAACTTGAATTTGGAATTTTTCTGCCATTGTAGAAGGGCTCTTATAATCCAAAGTCAAGAGCTTCTACATTATTCATTACTCAATAAATACTTGGTTACCTGCTGTTTGCCAGGCACTGTGCTAGGCCGTGGGCACACAGTGATGAATGAGAAATTTACATTTTACAGAACAAAAAGCAGGACTTGCTCTACACCGAAGATAGACTTATTTTCTAATTAACATAAAGGCTAAAATTCATTTCACTGGAGGAGTTCAAGCTATAAACTCACTCCAGTTCATACCATCCGACTCCCCTTCCAGCCCTTTCTTCTTCTGTGCCCTCCTTAGCCAATTCCCTGTCTCTTTCTTGGTCTTCTGGTTTTAAAAACAGTACATCAGAGGTTTCCCCCCCTCCCCGAAATAAGGAAATAATTTTTTTTTTTAATATAGGAAACCTAAGAAAGAAAAGGCTTTGAAAAAGAAAACCTTTGTGTGTGGAATGAGCTCTTACCATTAACTCATAAATACTTTTTAAAAAGTTTTTAAATTTATTTTAAGTAATCTCTGCACCCAACATGGGGCCTGATATCAAGAGTCACATGCTCTTCTGACTGAACCAGTCAGGCAGCACAGCTCATAAATACTTTTTGAAAACTTAACCGCACTGATAGGAATTGGGCTAAGGTTGAGATGGACCCCCCCTCGGAGACCTTACATTCCAATCTCTGTCTATAAGCTTTAGAGACAAACAGAACAACAAATGTACAACCAAATACACACTATTACCGCTTTTGTAGGGTGCCAGGAAGGGAGCAAGCAGGCCTGTGTGATACACGAGAACACACTGGTACCTGCAACCAGCTCAGGTCCGCTCACAAGAGCTGACCATTACATTTCGGAAATCGTGCCAGCTCAAGGACGTCGCCTGGGTAGCTTCCATGCAGCTGTGTGGTAGTATTTCCACCACCAGCAGTCAGGGATTCTCTCCCTTCCCTCGAGGGCCAGTGGTTAGATATCCACCAGCCGCCACTGATGATGGGGTAGAGGAACTGGGCTAGTTTTAGGTAGGGCGGTGGAAGGTGCCCTGTCTACGGAGATAACATTTAAATGGAAACCTGAAGTTTGAGAAGAGTCCAGTTACACCCTTCAGACCAAGGTTCAAGAAGCACAAAGGCAGTAAGGCAGGTGACCTGAAGGGTCTTCTACGAATTGTCAGCAGGTGGGGGTGGCTAGAGAAGCATGAGTGAGGGGAACCGAGGCCAAGATGAGCCCAGGATCATGTGATACTGGCCTTTGTAATTCAAGGCAAAGCATGTCAGTGTTCTTTCGAGAGAACTGGAAAGCCACTGAAGAGTTTCGAGCAGGCAAGGGGCGTGTATGGTGTGATGATTTTTAGGTTGGAAGGCTCACTCAGGCTACGGTGCGGAGAATGAATGTTAAGGCCACGGGGCAAGTGTGGAAGCCATCGTGGTGCCTGAGGTGTGAAGTGATGTCACATGGACTCATGCAGGTGAGGCACTGAGACGGAGGGGGTAGACAGCAGGGGAGAGACTGTGGAGGAAGACCTGCAACTTGTACCCATTGCAGTATTTTTCAAGAAAGGAAAGTGTTCCCCACAAGAACAGAATTACTATTTTTTGTGGCAGGAATGTGAGTCTGTCCGCTGCGTGAGGTGAGGCTATGAGTCGACATCCCTGAGGAAGAGGAGCTGGGGTACTTGAGAAGCCTTGGGTTCACCTCAGAGCTTGTCTTCTCTGCTGTGTCAGCCAGCCTCCTCCTTTGGATTGGAGGCACCCGGGAACAGGGAGTCCCCGCATGACTCCTCTGATGCCAGCATGTGGGGCACCCCCCCCCACAGAGGGAGCAGCGCCCCCTGCTGAAGCCCCAGGCCTCGGCCGGCTTGAGAACAGAGGTCCTTTCTAGTCCTCCACTGAACTTGTGCCCATTTGGCTCCCAATTCAGTCTACGTCCCTTTCAATTTTCTGAGAGAAACTCAGTTCTTTTATTTATTTTTTTTCTTTGAAATGTAAGCCCTGACAAGGTGCTATCAAATCCCAGCGCTGAGGAGACTCACTTGTGAAAATGATGTTGAGTTCCTTGCTCCAATAACCAAAGTGATTTATTTGACGATTGGATTCTTGTGGTCCTTAGTGGCCATAATGCAACAATGGGTCCTTTCTTGCTATTTGACCCATTTTTAAGTACTCAACTCACCAGAAAAAAAGCAGGTGAAGGAGAGCCTGGAGTTTGTTGTTTTTTGTTGTTTGTTTGTAGTGGGTAAGGAGGGTTTGGCAGGCGATTTGGGGGAAGATTTTGTAGTGGTGTTTTTATAAGGCTTTTCTTTTCAGGAATACCAGGAACTTTTCTGACAGTCAGACCAGTGCATTCTTATTAACTATGGGAATAAATTTGTATGGTGACAGACGGTAACTACATTTGATGTGGTAAACATTTTGTAATGTATAGAATTATCAAATCACTATGTTGTACACCTGAAATTAATATAATATTGTACGTCAACTACACTTCCAATTAAAAATAAAGAAACCAAAACATGGGAAAATGGCAGGTATCCCAAGCTGGCCTGTTTTCAAAAGTTTTAAAAAATGAAGATATTTTATAATTTCAAAATAATATGTGTCAAACTATCCAAATAAATAATTGCTATAAACGTATACCAACTAAGCGTAGGAAAGTTCGAGAACCTCATGGTCATAGGACACTTGTCATGTGTATTAGGTGGTGTGGAGCCATGATATTGATTTAGTATCATTGCATTCTACACCTTCAGACAGATTAAACAGTATTATATCTAATATAGAAAACAACCTGCAAGTCCAACCCTCTGAGAACTTTGAAGATCATTTGAGGGAGAAAGGATTCACAGGGAAGGAGCAGTAGTCAGGTTTGTGTTGCGTAGAAATTTGGACTCTGACTAAAGGGCACACACCATCAAGTAAGTGCCCGTGTTTCAAGAGCACATTACTTAGTGAATGCTTTCAAGCTTTCCTTTTTTCTTTTTTTAACTTCCTCTGAAATCCAAGAGGATAATGTTTTTACTAAAAATATTTACAAGGAAATGGGAAACTAAAGTGATTCCCAGAGAAAACCAATTCCCAAAAACCCTTAAAGCCTCTATTATTAGGCAAAACAAATACTATACAGAGATTCTGGTCCCTCTGCCTTCCCGAAGACTTGTTTGGGGCGGCAGCAAAACCTGCCAGCAGTGAACAGAATGATTTCGGATCTTTGTGCATGCGTAGATGGGCGACGGAGGACTCCTATCTTCTTATGGTCTTCATACTTATATTATGAATCCTGTACTGCAGAAATTAAGAAGTTAATCAGGACTTACGGCGGGAGGGGAGGCTTCTTCCTGCCAGATACCTGACTAACCACATCCGCTAACCATTGGCAAGATTTATGCAGTCACTCGTGCTGAAGCCATTCTGCCGTCCTTTCCTCCCTCCCTCCCTCCCTCCCTCCCTCCCTCCCTCCCTCCCTTCCTTCCTTCTTTCCTTCCTTCTTTCCTTCCTTCCTTCCTTCCTTCCTTCCTTCCTTCCTTCCTTCCTCTTTTTCTGTCCTTCTCTTCCTTCCTTCCTTTCTTCCTTCCTCTTTTTCTGTCCTTCTCTTCCTTCCTTC
>NW_024423344.1:64881265-64893732 GCF_017311325.1 Ursus maritimus
CTTCCTTCCTTCCTTCCTTCCTTCCTCTTTTTCTGTCCTTCTCTTCCTTCCTTCCTTTCTTCCTTCCTCTTTTTCTGTCCTTCTCTTCCTTCCTTCTTTCCCAGATTTTTTCCTTTCTTGCATGGACTTTTGCTGAGCACTTACACCTACACTGTGCCAGGGGCTGGAGACAGACATAAATGAGGCGGCGCTTACCCCCTGGGAGCTCTTCCCACAACAAACAAATAATAGGAACGAGATGGGATGAAAACCTACTGGCCTTGGGGATCTGGCGAGGGGAGAAGGGGACAGGGCCAAGATTTTACTCAAACAGTCCTGGATCTACTCTAACACCCAGAAAAATTGATGAGCTATGTCCCAAATCTCTGTCTTAGATCATATCTATAATTATTTACATAAGCACATTTCCCAAACCTGCACTTACCAATTGCAGCCATTAAGGGGGGGAAAATGCCATACATCGAGCGTCTGATTTTAGAAAGTACAACTTCCCAGTGACTGCTCTGGGACAGAGTAGCTGCTCCATGGTCCCTGCGTAACTCAGCAGTATCGATGTGACCAGAACTGTAGAACTGTTGGTCACAAGTAAAATATTTTGGTTTAGGGTGTGATCTTGTATCATATTTCTGACAATAATTAAATAACTGAATCACAGGTTGAGGCCCCTGTGAATGCACGACAGCCATCAGCAAAGGCACAAGACACAGGGTCATGTCTCTACGCATCAGTTTCCTGGAGAAGGGCTGAGCTGGGGGCTGAGCTGGGGGCTGAGCTGGGGTCAGGGTCTGATGCACGTCAGGTGCTTGGCGCGGTGTGAGGCACATTGTGCAAGCTCACTAGAGGTCAGTATGTCAGGAGAGTTATTTTTCTCTTGCCAAACAAGAAATCTGAAGGTTGGCAGCCCAGGGCTGGTCCAGAGGCTTGAGAAGACAGAAGCAAGGTCTCTGTGACTCTGGGCCTCTCTCAGGTCTGGTCCCAAGAGGGTTGTTGCAGCCACTGCATCCAGGCTTCTTGCGTTAGGCAGGAACATCAAAGTCTGGGGTCTGTTAGTTTTTTGGTTTTTTTTTTTTCTTTTAAGATGTATTTATTTCAGAGAGCGAGAGCACAGGGGGAGGGAGAGGGGCAGAAGGAGAAGGACAGGGAGAGAAACAGACCCCCCACTCCCACTGCTGAGTGTGGAGCCTGAGGCAGGACTAGATCTCACAACCCTGAGATCATGACCTGAGCTGAAATCAAGAGTCGGAGCCCCTGGGGTCTGTTAGTTGTTTAAGAAGAGGGAGGGCTGATGCGGTCTTCCCTGCAGTTAGCTGTTAATCATGTTCCAGTTTATCACACCGGAACTTCGTAATAGCTCCGGAAATAGGCAGGGCAGGGGTATTATCTCCATTTTACAGATGTGGAAACCGAGGCTACAAAGACATAGAAACTTGCCCAGGGCTGTACAATAGTGAGGGACAGAAACAAGCTGCTAACTCAGGCTACCATGCCTCTTGCTCTTAGTTCATAACTTTTTCCAGAACACCAAACTGCCACAAGGAACAGTACTTTGTCGGAGGCATATGAATGAGTTTTAAGACAACAAATAAAGGGTTTAATGGAAGGCAGTACATTAAATATAAATTAAGATAACGTGCTGTAAAGTACTCCGAGGTCTAGGTGAAGAGGAAAGGGAGGGGAAAAGTTAGAGATTAAGATGGGAAGTAAATGAGAGTCATGTAAGGAAATCATCTATGCAAATCAGATATGAAAAGCATATGAAAATCTAAAGTGCAAAGAAAGAGTTGCTCTCATAATTATGACTATGTTTTCCTTCAAGATGTCGTTTGAGGAATAAAGCATATGTGTGTGTGTACAGATGAACGTGTATGCATGTGCTCCAATGGGTGCTTCCATGTGCCCTACAGACACCGCCATGTTAACAAAGTCAGAAATGATACCAGAATAAGCTTTCTAGATCAATAAAAGCTTTCAGCCCATCTAGATCAATTTTATGCAAAAATTCTGTACTAGAGTTTTCCATATGGTATATTACATATACAGTACATTGGATATAATTTAAGCAACTTTTCATATTTAAATGCATATTCTCTATCAAAGGACCCCACAATAACAAAACTCATTTTTGTATGTTTTAAAATACAGGGGAAAAAGAGGACCATCATTGTTAGAAATCATCATGAAAATTAATCTTACTAGAAATTAAAGTTTAATTGAAGCATTTTTTCAGTGATGAAAACAACTAACATGAGAGAAAGAATTGTGGGTGTTGTAGCCAGAGAGAGCTGCCTGGATCGAAGTCATGGTTCCCTTCTTTGTTTCCTCTAAGTTTCTTCATCTGTAAAGTGGGGATATTTACCTCACAGGGTTGTTTTGAGAATCAAATTTGATAATGTACAGGAAGTGCTTAACCCAATGCCTGACAGGTAGAGAACATGTAGTTTTAGTAAATTTTCTCATTTCAGTAACTGGATTTTAGTTTATTTTATCTTTATTGAATTGGCAAAAAAAATTCTTTTGTAAAAAGTATTTTATTTATTTATTTGAGAGAGAGTGCATAAGCAGGAAGGAAGGGCAGAGGGAGAGGCAGATTCCCTTCGGAGCAAGGAGCCTAACGCAGGGCTCCATCCCAGGACCCTGGGATTATGACCTGAGCCAGAGGCAGACGCTTAACTGATTGAGTCACCCAGGCACCTGGCAAAAATATTTCTAATACTGGCATTAGAATTTTTATTTCAAAACTTTAAAATTTTTATTAAGTTTCGAATTCCAAAAGATGCACCTTCTTACTCAATCATACAACTACTGAAAGAATGCTAGGCAGAGAAATAATTTCATGGACATAGTTTATAAAATTAAAGTGCAACATTATTTGTCTAAATTTCTTAAGAAACTTATTTTAATGCTACCAAAACGGGGGGCTCCTGGGTGGCACAGCGGTTAAGCGTTTGCCTTCGGCTCAGGGCGTGATCCCGGCGTTCTGGGATCGAGCCCCACATCAGGCTCTTCTGCTATGAGCCTGCTTCTTCCTCTCCCACTCCCCCTGCTTGTGTTCCCTCTCTCGCTGGCTGTCTCTATCTCTGTCGAATGAATAAATAAAATCTTTAAAAAAAAAAAAATGCTACCAAAACGGCCTTCGAGTTTAAACTCTATTATCCATCTTTAAAAAGTACGAAACCTAAAATCATTCACATTATGGAATCTAATATGCTGTCCCTGCCTTGCTTGGCTGTATCGCAATACTTAGCCGTGCTTAAATCCAGTGGGCCGCCATTTTGACCTCTCAGTGGTAGGGGTCTGTAAGAAACTTTTCGAACTGAGTGGATGTGAAGCTTCAGCCAATTTCTATTACTTCATGCAATGTAGGGAGTTCTGTTCCAGTGACAGCCGCATCTCTTGAGATTTCCTTTAATCTTGGTAGTAAACGCCAGAACTTGAAGCTTCCCAAACTACAGAAGCATTTAGCTCCAACATGAAAGACTAGTTCCTCAAGAGTGATCAGCTGCAGAGTTCCTCTTATTTTGTAAGACACCTTCCTCTGCGAAGGAAGGGTCTGGGGGCTGCAAGTTAGCCTCAGACCTTTGAAGATTTGGCAAAGCTGGGGGTAAAGTCTTTTGGAATCATTTTGACCTAGTTTGGGCTAACGATTCAATACAATGACACACAATTGTGCTACCATTTTATTTTAGCTTTTTAAAAAGTTAGTTTATTTTCTCTATCACCCTGATGCCATTTTCCTACATAACAGGATCCAAACAAGTCTACAAACTGCATTTGGTTGATATTCCTCTTAAAGCTTTTTGAACTTGTACTCGTTTCCCCACCTTTTTTTTTTTTTTAATGGCATTTATTTGTTGAAGAGAGCAGGCCATTTGTCTTGTAGAACATCCCACATTCTGGATTGTTTTGCCATTCACATGAAGTACACAGTCCACGTGGAATTGGTTCATGTGTGCCATGTGATATGGAGAGCTATTTCATTTTTTTCCTTATGGATATCCTATTGCCCCAGCAGCATTTATTGAAAGATTTGCTATTTAGAATCAAGAATCTATCTATCTATCTATCTATCTATCTATCTATCTATCTATTCATCCATCCATCCATCCATCCATCCATCCATCCATCTATCTATCTGATGTGTTTTTTGGATAGTGTTGCTGGGGTTGGACGCTGATGGCCAGGAAAGAATTCTTGAGATGTCTTCGGTGCAAAAATGTGGTTTTATTAAAGCATGTGGACAGGACCCGTGGGCAGAAAGAGCTGCTGCCCCGAGATTGTGAGGAGCAACTCAAATGATATACTTATTATAACTACAAATTATATACTTTGGGGTTGGGGGGAGGTAAAGACCAGGGGAAGTTCCAAAAAGATTCTCATATGCTAAAGAAGATTCACAAGATACTGGAGGCCTGGCTCCTGTCAAGCTAAGGTAGTTTTTCCCTCTAGCAAGACATCAACATTAAGACAGTTGGGAGTTTCCTAGAGGAACGTTACACTCTGCCTGCCTTAAGTATGGGCTGTAGGTTATAAGGACATTTAATTTTATCTACATTTCCTTCTACCTTTGTTCCCCACATCCTATCCATCCATCTATCTACGTGCAGGACTGTTTTTATGCTCTGTATTCTTTCCTATTGGACTATTTGTCTAATACTACTCTGTCCTAATTCCTGTATATTTGTAATGAGTATTGTTACCTCATAGAGTAAGGAGTCCCATCTTGGGGCTTCTTTAAGAGTATCCTGGCTATTTTGGACTTCTGTGTTACCATATAAATTTTAGAATCAACTTGTCCAGTTCCACAACAACCTGTTGGAATTTCTATTGGAGATAGCATTGAATTTATGAAACAATTGGAAAGAATTGCCATCTTTATCATATCAAATCTTCCAATTAGTGAACACAATATATGAATAAATATAGTCCTCAGACTCAAGGAAATAGGGCCTCTGCCATGGACCCCAATTTCAGGCCGTCTGTGGATTGCGCCCCTTTCCCATAGAATAGAGAGTCTACTGGATCAATGTGATGGGTTACTCAGAGCCATCACTCCCTCCCTCTAGACTATAATCTGGGTACTAGGATCCTGAAATTTCCTGCCCAAATAGCTTCAAACCCACTTCTAGGACCTGCACAGCCCTCTTCCCTAGGGTGTCCTCTGGAAGACAGAGAAATCCATCCGTGTGCACCCTTATTCCTGAGGATTGGTTAAAGGATGGTCAAGTGGTGGTCCAGGGATGCAGGTGCTGTGGATGGAGCTTGGATGTGTGGATTGGTGTGTCCACATATGCGCATGAAATTCCCCTCCTGGTGCAGCATAAGGTGGAGCCAGAGTGGAAAGAGAAGTGGGATTAGGGAACACTGTGAGCCAGGGGCTACACTCCAGCACAGACTTCTGAAAAGTGAAAATCGCAAAATTCAAATCTGACTTTCCAGGTAGTTATGATGATATATTTGTCCACGTAGGAGGATAGGTTATGTTTTATTTACCATTTGTTGGCTATATTTATAACTTTTAAATATTTAGATGTCGGCTATGCAGGCCTCCCTCTGTGTTCTTGCCCCAGGTCCCACATAAAGTGAGAGCACAGCTGATAATATATTGTTTTATTTTAATCTTCTTTAATTTCATTCAATAATTTTTTTTTTTTTAAGATTTTATTTATTTATGTGACAGAGAGACAGCCAGCGAGAGAGGGAACACAGCAGGGGGAGTGGGAGAGGAAGAAGCAGGCTCATAGCGGAGGAGCCCGATGTGGGACTCGATCCCGGAACGCCAGGATCACGCCCTGAGCTGAAGGCAGACGCTTTAACGACTGCGCTACCCAGGCGCCCCCATTCAATAATATTTTAAGGCTCTTTGCATAAAGATCTTGAACATGTCTCTTAAAATTTATTTCTAGTTCTTTGATATTTTTAATTCTTTTTTTTTATGGAAAAAATCATTTTTTTAAAGATTTAATTCATTTATTTGGGAGAGAGAGCACAGAAGGAGAGGAAGAGAACACAGAGGGAGAGGGAGAAGTAGACTGCCCACTGAGCAGAGAGCCAGACGCAGGGCTGGATCCCAGGACCCAGGGACCCCAGGACCCCAGGATCGTGACCTGAGCTGAAGGCTGACACTTCACTGACTGAGCCACCCAGGTGTCCCAACTCTCTCAGTTCTGTTAGGCAGCTTATTATTTGTGATCGTATTTCTAGATTCCAAAATTTTATGTTCTCTTTTCTCTACCACCTCTTTGCTCTTGTTGGTTTTATGCGATACTTTTTAAAAATTCTGTTTACTATCTTTTTTTTTTAAGATGTATTTATTTACTTGAGAGAGAGCAGAAGGAGAGGGAGAGAAAGAATCCTCAAGCAGACTCTGTGCTGAGCGTGGAGCCTGACATGGGGCTTGATCTCAAGACCCTGAGATCATGACCAGAACTGACACCTAGAGTCGGACGCTAAACCAACCGAGCCACCCAGGAGCCCCCTGTTTACTAACTCTTTAGTGGAGTTTCAGGAGGAAGCAAGTGTAACTATGTATGTCTGTCGTCTTTACCAGAAGTCTGCCTTCTGGTTTCAAGCGCTAATCTCAAACGGCCAGTGTGCGGTCAGTGTCCGTCACCCCACGGCTGTGTGCGCTCCTGTGTGTCGAACGACAGAGCACACCGTCATCCTGTAGCGGTTACAGACATTCACTCTGAGAGGAATGTGGCATTGGTAAGGGAAAGTTTTCTGCTCATCAACCCTAGTTGAATCGGATGTATGCTGAACTACTGACTTCTAAATTCAGCAGCAACATGGAGAGTTTCTGATTCTGTGATAAGTACTGTGACTTAAAAGTGGGTTTGCAGGCTCCATGAAGTACTTATTTGCATACTTTGTTCAAAATCTTTTTTCTTCCCCTGTGTGACTGTTTCTCTATAATGCCATTATATGCAAGTGAGTCACACATTTTGGCGTCAAATATTTCTTGGTTTCACATACAGTATGAGCAAGAAAGGTTATCAGCTAAAGGACGCCGAGAGCTAGATGAATGAACTATCTGCTAAAAAACTAATTTCAAATAAGATATTGGTAACGAGTAAGCTCAGATGACTTGCTTCTCCCAAAGGACTGACACCCAAATTGAGTGAAGTGAACTCGAAGGAAAGGGAGCATGTCCCCACCAGTCAAGTGTGGAGTACATGGCAGCAGAAACAAGAGTAGACACCATAACAAAATCAGTCAATGAGATTTAACTGCATTCATGGGCCATTTTATTAAATGGGTAGTTGGCAAGGAAAAAAAAGTTTCATTCAGTAAGTTGGTAAAAGAGAAGAATTAGCTAGGTCATTAAGACACCTCACGAACTGATCTCTAGAGCTGGAACATAGCATGCATTGATTGTTCACGGAGAATTAGAAAAGGTGCCAACATACATGGCTGATTGATGGCCAATGGGATGTTTTGTTTCTTTTTGAAACAAAGCTGGAAACAAAATTGTTTTTTTTCTTTCTTGAATGTGAAACTGGTTGGGTCAGTGAGATATGACTGCTCACACCTAGTTTTCTCTAACATATATTTTTGTGTGACGATGATCATTTAGACCCTTGTAATAGCATGGGTTTCTAAATGGAAAAACAGTCAAAATAATCAGGAGAAGAAAATTCAGCAGATGCTGTTGCAATCTCTTCTCGCCTTGCGTATGGATTTATTTCTTCTCCCTGTAAGTCAGGTGTACTTTCTTTTCCAATGATTAGAATGTTTTCATCAGAGCTCCTGAAATATTTCTCCCATGGCAAGTGAGACTTCCAACTAATTGAAGTGAATAAACACGCTTCTTTACAAAGAATGTGCCATGTTATGTAGAAAACAGGATTTGAAAGGAATTGTTAAGAACCATTAGGCTTATTCACATGTTTTTATTTTATTTTATTTTATTTTTTATTTTGTCAAGGACATAGGGAACTAGTCCTTTGCAGTAGAGTTCTTAGCTTTTAGGTGAGCCTGCCTCCAGGCTGGAATAATTTAGTCACCTGACTTTCCTGTAACTCGTATTTTTTTTGGCTTCATGAGGCAGCATTCATGCGCGAGTGGTCCTTTTCCATTCCCCAAAAGTCTTTTGTAGGACACTATTAATCCTTTTCCTTTTGCTACTTCTCTGTATGAAGTGTGCAAAAATCCCTAGTTGTACTCAGGGCTGGTATACAAATAACAGATGCAATTAGGATTCTAATTTTCTGTTCTTTGTTTCAACATTTTTCTATTATTTGTTGAACATTGTTGTTTCTTGGTTTAGCAAAAGATTGCTCTCCTCAAAACTAGCTTATATATCTGATCACTTGATACTGCCTTTAATAATTATGGTAAGGAAAGCATTGTAAATTATCCTAGAGTCAAATCCAATATAATTGTTATGGAAGGTCACTTTTATTATTTAAAACACGGAGTTTGTTATACTTAAATTTAAAAAAAAGATACTCAGAGTATATAAATTTCATGTACTAAAACACAAGGCCACATTCATATAATGATTTTTAATGCGCACTAACACCAGCTAGAAAGTTCGTTACTCAGTTCACATTTCCAAACACTCATACTTGTTTATTCTTGAAACTGGAGGGGAGAGGGAGCATCAGAAAGTTTTCACAATGCCCCATGAATTATTTAAATCCATTTCCTGTGCAGAGAAAGCCCTATGACATTTCCAGAGCTGCTGTTTATTTTGGGATGTGAAGGATGTTAAAATTCTTTGTGTTTAAACCACAACATTGATGAGTGGCATGGGACAAAGACTCAAGGCAGGCAGTCAGTGGCCAGGCAATCCCTACCGGAAGGAAAGAAGCTATTGAATTACCGGAGTCAAGAGCAGGCAAATTCACCTGGGTTGGCAAGCTGAGCAAGGGCTGCAAGAAAGACTGACCTCCATTGTTCCTCTCACCTGCCTGAGTGTATTCAGTCTACAGGAGCGGCTGACTTCTCACTACTACCTTCATGAGTGCAGAGACCAAACGCCAAATCACATAAAGGAGAGTGCTAATACACTGGTTGTACGCTTTTACACCGAGAGGAATACCTGCAGATGCTCAAGGAAAACACCTTGTGTTTATCAGCTGTCTCACAGCATACATTTTTTTACTGTTCTGTCTGTATGTTTTACTGAAGTGTTTCCCTGAAACTCACTAATCTTTACAGCACCTGATTGTAATACAAACAGTCTAAAAACGACTTTTCTTTCTTCTTTTTTTCCTCTTCTCTTCTTTTTTAGTTGAGTTATATTTGACATATAACGTTAGACTAGTTTCAGGTGTACAACATAATGATTCAATATTTGTATATACAGTTGACCCTTGAGCAACATGGGTTTAAACTGTGCAGGTCCACATATATGTAGGTTTTTTTCAATAAATACAGTATAGTACTATAAATGTATTTTCTCTCCCTTATGATTCTCTCTTTTTTTTAAAGATTGATTGATTTTAGAGAGAGAGAGCAAGTGGCAGGGCCGGGTTGGGGGGAGCAGGGGAGAGAAACTCAAGCCGACTCCATGCTGTGCATGGAGCCTGACTCAGGGCTTGATCCCAGGATCCTGCTGAGATCATGACCTGAGTGGAAATCAAGAGTCAGACACAACCGACTGAGCCACCCAGGCGCCCCACTCTTCCTCTTCTTATAAAGCCACCAATTCCATCACATTAAGGCCCGCTCTTATGACCTCTTTTAACTTTTTTACCACCTAAAAGCCCTTTCTCCAAATACAGTCACATTGAAGGTTGGGGCTTTAACATATAAATTTTAGGAGGGGACACAATTCAATCCATAACAAAAGGTGTTCACTATAAAATTCTTTCAACATTGCCATATATTTATATGTTTTCATAAGAAAATGTGGAGGAAAAGGGAAGTAGATTTTAAGAGAAAGAATTGGTCTTCCAGTGATCTTTAGATACACCACTCTCCTAATACTATTTTTCAGAATTGCTTTCTGCTGAGACTATTTTTAATGTGTTCAGTCCTTTAAAAAATAAATCAGGTCACTATTTTTGAGTGTCTTCCAGTGACGGAGGTATAAGTGGGTAGAAGGGAAGAACATCAAGGCAAATAAATTAAGACATATTCATTGAGCATTCACGGTCTATATAGCCTGTGAGATACAAAGACATGGAAGACCTAGATCTTAACAGCAGGGACCACGCTGTCTTTGGGCGGCCCCGAAGAATGGAGCAAAGTTCAGGTCTATAGGCAATCCCAGTGAAGGCTAAATACCCAGGGCCCAGCAGTGCTGATGGCTAACCCTAGCGTGATGCCTCCCTCCAAAATCACCTCCCTCTGACTTTCTCTTACCACAGCTCCCTCCACAGTCTGCTGGCTGTGTCTGCGAGGCTCTTCCCCTATACCACGCCTGACTGTTCCACCTCATCCATCAAGCCTCAGACCCAGCTCACTTCCTCAGAGACGTTTTCCTTGACACAGAGCACAGATCGGGTTCTTTGTCATGTAGCGTCATAGTACAGTAGTCCTTTCTTCGTGAGCATTTGATTCAGCTCATAATTATATGGTCACTTGAGCTATCATTTGAGTGATGTGTAATCTCTACTAGATTTTAAACTCTATGACAAATAAACTGTATTTCCTTTTTAATTCCAACCGTATCCCCAGCAATTCACAGCATCTGTTATATAGGAGGTAACATAGAAAAATACAGAAACTGTGGAGTTTGTTGGTTTTTTTTCTTCAATAGGAAAGAAAAAAAAGCCCATATTTTTATAACCATAGGAGCTACTGCCAGGATAGCTTGTTAATAAAATAAATTTATGAAGGGCTTTTTTTAAGTCAAAAGAAGGAAAATGCTTGTAGGATCACAGATGTTGGAAAGGAGATTTTGGGTCATCTGGTCTACCTACTTAACTGTACTATCAAATTTATGTCAAATTTATGAGTGTCTTTGGTAAATCTTTTTTTTTTTTTTAAAGATTTTATTTATTTATTCGACAGAGTTAGAGACAGCCAGTGAGAGAGGGAACACAAGCAGGGGGAGTGGGAGAGGAAGAAGCAGGCTCCTAGCGGAGGAGCCTGATGTGGGGCTCAATCCCATAACGCCGGGATCACGCCCTGAGCCGAAGGCAGACGCCTAACCACTGTGCCACCCAGGTGCCCCTGGTAAATCTTTTTTAAAAAAGATTTTATTTATTATTTGAGAGAGAGACGGGTGAGAGGCAGAAGGGGAGGCAGACTCCCCAGTGAGCAGGGAGCCCGATATGGGGCTCGGTCCCAGGACCCTGGGACCATGACCCAAGTCTAAGGCAGATGCTCAACCAATTGAGCCACCCCAGCTGTCCTCGTTAGTAAAGCTTTAAAAAAAAAACAAAACTGTTTATATAACAAACTGTTAGAGAATTGAAACTAAATCAATTCTCCGTTCTTCAGAAACTGATTATTATATAAAGCATTTAGTAGAATTCTTGATTCACAGTAATAATTACAGTACTTATTATTGGTACTAGCAATACTACCAGGAAACCTCCAGTTTGTAGTACATTATTTTTTAAAGAGCACAGATTTTAGACCTAAAAACCCCAGGATTAAATCACAGCTCTGCAACTAACTGGGTTCATGGCTCTGAGCAGTTCACTTAATATCTCTAAACCTTTGTTTTTTTTTCTGGCTTTCAATGAATGGTAGCCAGTATGGTTATGATAAAAGCCACAATGAGGATGAATCAGATTCCGTGTTTACTCTCAAAGAGCTCACAGTCCAGTGGAAAAATAGGTAAAAACTCCAATTCTGTGTAGTAGATGCAACAATGGAAGCATGCCACCAAGAAGAACGGAGAATAGCTCTCACACCTGGCCTGCTGGAGGAGGAAAGAGTTTTGTTTAAAAAGTTAATGAAAAGCAATTCTCCAGACAGATAAAGGAAAAAAGACAATCTGGACAGAGGAACACTGTGAAGTGGTTTTGGTATAATCCCAACAGAGTATTCCAAAGTCTGGTGTGGCGGGAGATGGGCAGCAGACCCTGGGGTATCTTGTATGTCATGATAAAATACATGGATTTCACACTCTGGGTGCTGGAGAACCAGTAAAGGGCTTTAAAAGAGATATAATCAGATTTATCTTTTAGGAAAGTCACCTGGAGCGTCATATGGTAGATGGCTTAGAGGGGTGAGGTGAGAAGCAGGGAGACCAGGTAGGAGGCCCTTGTGATAGTCAGTGGAAGAGGTGAAGGACTGAATCAGGAAGAGTCACGTGGGCCTGGAGAGGTGAGAATGATTCGAGAGATAGTTTAGGGGGGGCACCTGGATGGCTCAGTCGTTAAGCGGCTGGCTTTGGCTCAGGTCATGATCCTGAGGTCCTGGGATCGAGCCCCATGTTGGGCTCCCTGTTCAGCATGGAGTCTGCTTCTCCCTCTCCCTCTGCCTGCCACCGCTTCCCCTGCTTGTGCTCTCTCCCCCCCTCTCTCTCTGTCAAGTAAATAAATAAAATCTCAAAAAAAAAAAAA